>NW_022196915.1:92824800-92826026 GCF_008632895.1 Mastomys coucha | reverse complement strand
AAAAAAAAAAAAAAAAAAAAAAAAAAAAAAACCAAACCAAACCAAAAGAAACGAAGCTTTTTCTGCATCTGTGCAGGTAAGTCTTTCCAGGGAGATTTAACTAAGATGAATAGAAAACTGCATGTCAACTAAAATGGGTTATCCAGAAACAAATATCTTCAAATGCTGTAGTATCGCCCTCAGTATTTTCTATAGACAAGCCTGTGAGGCACTTTCACAGTTAATGTTTGATATGGAAAAGTCTAGACAACGGCAGGTGGTGCCACCCCTGGGCAGATTATACTTGGTTATAGTAAACTGCTAGCTGAACAAGCCAGGCAAAGTAAACGTGCAATCAATAATCTCCCATGGCCTCTGCTGCAGGATTTCCCTCTAGGCCCTTATCTTGAGCTGCTGACGTGGTTTCCTTCAATAATATATAATCAAAAATAAGCAAGCCAAATTAAGTCTCAGTGCCAAAATTGAATTTAAGTTGTTATCTACATCACACTAACCGAAAATAAACTAAAATAGACCTTTGTATCTGGATCATGGGAATTTCTGTGATAGACCCAATCAAGTTGCTTTAGGGAGGGCTGTAGAAAAAGTTTGGACCTTCGGGTTCTATGAATCATTGAATAGTTAAGCTTATGAGGCTGTTTTGGGAACTTGGACAATAATGCTGACAGTAGTCCACATAATCAAGGACTGGGATTTAATGTTTAAATTTGAAGTTTCAGAGTCCTGGAGAATCCATGTCAGGGTCATTCCTCTAGTGATCTCAATTAAAAATTGTAGGCTAAGATCTTTTAAATCTACTTTTAATAAGGGTTCAAAAATATTTTGATCCCCATTTTACCCCAAAGTTAGAAAGAAAGATCTAAAAGTAAGGGAAACAAGATGGTCAATAGGACAAGGGGTTGTGGACCTGTTTAGAAGTAGTTCCTTGTGGCAATTCAAATCTCCATTTGTCAGGATACCAGCATTCCAGTTTGGCAGTGTCAGGATATCAAACACAAATTAGCAGTGGTGGTACAATTTACCAGAAAACACCAGGCCTCCTCCAAATCAGCACAGGTCAGCAAGGAGCAACCAGGACTACCTGGGACGACAGAAGTTCTCTGCTGTGCCTCTCTCAATAAAGAGACTATCACTGAAGACACACTCCAGACCACGGGCCCTCACTCTCCTTTGAGTACTGTTTCTACTCTTTCCAAACATGACATGTCCTCCTATGGGTCTTGCCC
>NW_022196915.1:92789800-92822300 GCF_008632895.1 Mastomys coucha | reverse complement strand
TTCTTCTTAATATAATAATGATTTATCCATTAGTGAATAAGTAACATTGTTTGGACAGCCATTAAAGATTTAAGTCTAACCAGTGCATTTTTATTAATATTTCTACATAAAATAAAATATGAAAGGTTGACTTCAATAAATATAAAAAATTTATTTTATAAATACAAGAAAATCTCACATAGAGAACATGTAGAAAAAATACTGACACTTCATTAGCATTTCAAAAGATAAAGTGTCAACTATATTTGCATGTAATCCAAAAACTTAAATAGCTTTTTTTCCTCATTTTAAGTGCTAAAAATTTAAATACACTATTAATACTATGTTTCAGAAGGCTTAAAATTAGGTTATTTTATACAGTGCTGGTAAAAAGGCAAATTGACAGGAAAGCATTTATATGTGTTAAAGAAGAATTGTACTAATTAAAATTAGAGAGAAAGAAAGAAACAATAGTATATTGTGCAGATTTAAAACATGAAAGTCCACCATAGTTTAATTTGTCTTAATACCTTGAAAACAAACATTTCAAAATATTTATGAAAAAGTATAATTTATAATGCTCAAAGAATTATAAATAACTTTATAATCAAAACATTTTGGAAAAAAGCATAAATTACTGTCAAGTATATGCCACATTTAAAGCCTACAGTTTAGCTGACTGGTACATCCTGCAGGGCATAGGTTCAGTCTTCATGTACTTATAAAATAATAAGTCATTTTTATATTAACTTTTAAGAAAATTTGAGCAAACTTTATGAAATGGGATAATTTGGCTCATGTCTCTATTCAAAGTTTCTGTTTAAAAAAAATCAGTTTATTTGAAGGAAATTGATATAGCTATCTCCTGAGAGGCTCTGACAGTACCCAACTAATACATAAGTAGAGGCTCACAGCCATCCATTGAACTGAGCACAGGGTCCCCAATGAAGCAGCTAGAGAAAGGACCCAAGGAGCTGAAGGGTTTGCAGCCCCTTAAGATGAATAGCAATATGAACTAACTAGTACCCTCAGAGCTCCCAGGGACTATACCATCAGCCAAAAAGTACACATGGTGGGACTCATGGCTCCAGCTGCATATGTAGCAGAGGATGGCCTAGTCACTCATCAGTGGGAGGAGAGGCCCTTAGCCCTGTTAAAGTTCTATGCCCCAGTACAGGGGAAGGCCAGGACTAGGAAGTGAGAGAGGGTGGATTGGTGAGCAAAGGGGAAGGGAATAGGGTTTTTTTCAGAGGGGAAAGCAGGAAAGGAGAGAACATTTGAAAAGCAAATAAAGAAAATATCTAATAAAATAATTCAGTTTAATATACATCAAAGTTGTAAGAAAATTTTACATCCAAATAGCTATTATTATATGATAAAAATACATTCTTGTTCCATTTTAAATGGATATTATGATCGGTCAACTCTTCCAGTCATCAAACTACACTATATAACTAGGTGTTTGGGAAGCAAGTGATTACTAGAAAGGACAACAGTTCAGGCTAGGGAGCTAACTAGATGGGTAACAATGTATCACCACATGTGATGGGAGCACCAACAAGCTGGATTTCTTCTGACCTCTTCATGCATACTGTGGCTCAATATACAATACACATGAATACAAGCACACAAAAGTAATAAGCTACATTAAAATGGTTATAATAAAGTTTTTAAATAATTTTGCTCTTATTTTATGTAATAATTTTCATTCTTATTGTTATACATCTAAAATTTTATGAAGTTTTATTAAGTATAATAATATTCATCAAAATTACAAACCTATATTATACATTTAAAAATATTACCTAAACAGTAAATGATTTTTACCTATTCAACATTAAATACATTAAGACAACCATACATATTATATATAAGTAGCTAAATGGGATTATATATAAATATTCAATTTAAATTGTATATACCATAGTTATAAACTAAGAAAACATACAAAACCTCCTTCCATTTTCTTCAAAAATGGATGAGGTAAAACATATTGAAGTAAAAATTGAGGAAATAAGATATGTGGTTATAAAATATATCATATGCTTAACATAATGTATCATATGCACTATTGATAATTTCTTTGTTCTATATATTTCCCTGCTAAAAAATGACCTACACTAAAAATCAGTATGAATCTAGAAGGCTAAACATGGCCTTTCCATTAACATTCCTGAGTCCACCTTATGCCCTGACCTTTACTCTATCTCCTTGACATGAATTGTAACAGCTGTACAGGGAATATTACCATGCTTCTCATGATTGACCCTTGACTCATCCTTTTCTGTACTGGAATTAGGTTTCCAAACTGTATCAGCAAAGGTCATACCTGGGCAGGAAAGAACAAATTGGGAACGACTCCTTTCTAATGAAACTATAACACCAAACCAGTCTGAAAACAGAGTTTTTCCTGCAAACAAGAAATTTCTCAATAGACTCCCCAGCAAGGAAACTCAAACTGTTAACCAAGCAGTTTGATCTTTACTGGGCTGCAGTGATCACAGACACACCTCTCGTCTTCAAATGTAAAATGCTTGCATATTTGCAAATTTGTGATAAATAGTTTCTCTTTAGCATTTATTCTGGCTGTTTCTGAGATAACCAAAGTTTCCCACCACAGACAACTGTGACTTAAAGTGATTCTAATTATCATTTTATTTATATCACTCTTCTCTTCCTAACCCAAGCTAATGCTTGTAAAATTATGCACACAAATACAAGAACTAAAAGACACACAAGTATTCCCATTAGTTTTATGCATGATATCTAGTATTCATTTTGAGGAGATTTTACAGGTGCTATTTTATCAGTGATTTTATAGGTGTTAACTATCAATTTCAATTTCTAAGAGAGGAAACTTTAATCTTTAAATATAGCTCAATGTTTAAGATCTTCCCTATAACATGTGAGGCCCTGGGTTCAATTATACTAAAAATTAAAAACAAATGGCTAGTGAAGAAGCAAAGACATTAAAATATGCCTTGGTAGGAATACTTCCATAATATTAAAATAGTAGCATATAAATTTCTCACCTACTCTTAATTAATTTATTTATTATAGTCAGACCAAACCCAGATTAATGAGGAAAACATCCTGTCATTGATCCTGCTCTAGATTCTTTACAAAATTCATCTTTATATGCAATTTTCTCTTTCTTCCTCCATTTAGATCTTTCTTCCTCAAAAGTGCATGTTATGAATGTAAGAATGTGCTATTACATGTAGAATGTGGGTCTCTCATGGATTATCAGGCAATGTAATCCATGAGGGCAGAGCTAGCAAGGTCGGAGGAAGTAATGGTGGGATGAGGGGTTTTGGATGCTGTGTGAGTAAGTATGGTGAAAGACCACACCATCAAATTAACCTCAGTGTGATTTAAGGCTTAAAACATATTGATGGACTGAGGGTTGGAATATCCAGAATGGGCAAAGGTTGATGCTTGGGTGCTTATGTACCTGGAATGCCTCATTAGCATGGGGAAACATTTCAATAATCTCGGGTGCTGGATAAACAGGCTTTATCAGGAGAAAGGAAATTGATCCTATAATCAAACTAAGGCTTTGTGACATCCCTTAAGTACAGGTTTCAGTTCTCCAGACCGTGTCAGAAACCAGATAATGTAGGAAGTCTCCTCTTTGCTCTGAGTCCAGAGGCTTTCCAATCATGGTGTAATTCGACTTTTATTAGCAAGGTTTTCCCACCTAGAGTTCTTATCTCTAATATAAGTCTCTTGAAAAGTGGCGGCACATACCTTTAATCCCAGCACTTGGGAAGCAGAGGCAGGCAGATTTCTGAGTTCAAAGCCAGCCTCCTCTACAGAGTGAGTTCCAGGACAGCCAGGGTTAAACAAAGAAACCCTGTCTCCAAAAACAAAGTTGAAGACAAACTTTAGTTGTCACAGAATCCAATCACAGTATTTATAAACTGTGAACCCACAAAGTGCAACTAAAAGGTTCTAATAAATATAACACAAAACTGGAATACTTAAAACTAAAACTGACAGATACCTCTCAAATGCCTCAGCCTCATTGAAACAATAAGGGCTTATCAAAATTCTCAAACCCAACTCCTTTGGTCTATTCATTTATCTATTCTTTCATTCATTCAGTCTACATCCTGATCAAACCACTCCTCTCCTCCCAGTCCCACCCTCATAAGCCCCTGCCCCATTACCCCTTCTACTTCTCCAAGGAGAAGCTCCCCACAGGTACCAACCAGCCCTGGCACATCAAGTAGGACTAAGTATATCCTCTTTCATTGAGGCCAGACAAGACAGCCCAGCAAGAGAAAAGGGATCCCAAGACCTACAACAGAGAAAAAGACAGCCCTCACTGCAATTGTTAGGGGAGCACATGAAGACAAAAATACACATCTGCTACATATGTGTAAGGGGACTAGGTCCATCCCATACACATACTTTGGTTGGTGGTTCAGACTCTCTGATCCTCCATAAGCCCAGGGTTATTTACTCTGTAGATCTTCATATGGTGTGCTTGACCCCTCTGGATCCCTCAATTCTTCCTCTGACTCTTCCACAAGACTCCTAAGCTCCACCTAATATTTGCCTGTTGGTACCAGCATTCTTCAGTCAGCCCCTGGAAGAAGCCTCTCAGAAGACAGTTATGCTAGGCTCCTGTCTGCAAGCATAGAAGAGTATCATGAATAGTGCCAGGGGTTGGCTCTCTCCCATGGGAGTGGTGGCCACTTCAGTCTCCATATCCCCCACTTCTGGGAGTCTCAAGATTATGAAAATTAAGAAATTTCTTACAAGAGTCCAAAGAATGTATAATCAAATAAATAAATAAATAAAATACTAGAGATGGGAGTATTTGGGAAAGTAACTGTGATTTGTCATTTTAACTAAACTTCTTCCATCTTTAGTTCAGTTGTAAAGAAGCTTTTTGAATTCTGTTGTTTTACTTCTGGCCAATCCTTCTTCCTAAATGAAGTGGTCAATCCCTTATGTGAATTTGTACTAAAAAGTCCATTGCATGAAAAGTTTGGGGCTTCTCTTATGTCCCAAATTCCTATATGGTAGTAACCAGTTGTGTAATATCTTATACAACCAAGTTAAGTCACACAGTACCAGAATAGGCTACATCTCCTTGAACAATATGTCAATGGAACACAACCTCCAATACATCACAAGCTATTCGCAAGGCTATTGGTTTATCTCTACAACATGATGGCAAAGCTCTATTGATATACACAAATTTTTTATATCATCTGACACAGAAATCAAATCAGGAAGTAACTGGGACCTTTACTTGTACTGACTAACTAATGCATGGCATTTGAAGTCACACTCTAACAACTGACTATCATGAATAGTACTGGAAGGTACTCAGTACACTATGGTAAGAGAAAGATAAAGATCTGTATCATCCAGTTACTACCTTAAAAGTCTATAACATCTACTTGTCTGCAAGACATACTGGTTCAACAAAGAATGGAATGAGAGTAACCAATGATATTTTAGTTTGACTTAGGGCCTACCCCATGAGATTAAATCATACTTGACATTGTTGAAGTAAACAAATAGTTGAGACTAGGTAGGTCATGGATCTACAAGAAAATCTAGCATTATTATTCTGCTAATGGAAAATAGTAATGAAACAACTTAATCCCATATACCATGGATCATTGACTCTTGCATCCAATGTCAGAGAAGATCCTTTTTGCAATAGATGGGAATTAGCACAGAGACCCAAAACTTGGCATTTATTTATTACTAAATAAAATGTCTTCCTCAGAACCTCCCTTTAAGTGTCCATAATCCACAGATAAAAGGAGGCAGAAGGGTTTTTAAGAGACCGAGGGAATGGATGACTCTAAGGAATCAACTTCTTTAGGATATACCAAGACTGTTATGCATATGAACTCAGAGAAACTGTGCCAGCACTTACAAATCCTGAACAGGTTTGGGTGGGATGGGGTCATAGTGCTGAGTTAATGATGTAGACAGAGGGTCTCATCTCTATCTTAGAAACTATTTACAATTAATATCCACTGGTAAAAGAAAAAATAAGTTTTCCCCAATATAGTGGATATAGCAACCAGGGCAGTCCCATGCCTAGGAATAGTTGACTAACACAAAATAAACTTATTTATTTATTTTTACTTAGTTTGAAGAGGAGACAGAGTAACAGAGAAACAAAAAGACAGAGAAAAAGAAAGTCAGAGAACACAAGACACAGAAAGGATATTTTTTACTAAGTTTTGTTTTGTTTTGGTATTTTCCCTTTTCATGTTACATTGGCCTTTTGCTTTAATATTTTGATTTTCATTTTTATAAGATCAATGTTTTGTTCCTTTATATTGAAAAAGGGCTAGTACACAATGCCCAGGAAATTTCCCATGAGAGCAAAAGAAGAATGCATCTTTTCTAGATTTGTTAAGAGTATTAAATGTAAGTTTTATGTTTATTTATGAAATCTTGGTTGTTAGTTTGTTGATATTCATGGTTGGTATTCTTGACCACAGTTGCATCATTATGACTGACAGTCCTTAAAATTTCCCATTAGAACTAATTTATCTATTTCTACCCTACCTGATGACATTTTTGTTTTCCATATTTTTAGTTGTATTACCAGCTGAATTTATGTCAATTTATAAATCTTAGTGTATTGTTCTGTTGGACTTACCATTATATATTGTTAGATAATTCCTGTTTTATAATGCCACAATATTTTCTTGTAGAATTAGGAGCCATTAACTTTAACAAGCTGTGGAATGAGTCTCATTTCTTTTCACTGAGGTGAGGACTAATTAGTATTTCAACAGATGCTATCAAATAGTACTGTTTGATAGAGATTCTAAAAACAATGTTCTACATTGAGTAGGAAATTCATTTCAGTGCAATTTAATTTAAATAGTGCTTATCCTACTCATCACTAAAACTTAAAATATTTATTTCTCTCTTTAGATAAATTTCATTAGGATTTTAAATTAAAATCTTAAACATAATACAATTCTAGCTACCAAAGTATTCACTCAGTAAACAAAAAGTTCATAGTAGATGTTTATTTTACTTTAAATGCTAGATATTTCTGCTCACACAGTGAAACAGCAGCAATAATGTTTAACTTCATATCCATAGAAGACAAGCATTAGATATATATTTGTAAAACTGGTATTTTGAATAATTAATATTGGGCAATAAAGAGTGGTACAGCCATAAAAATGAAAAACCCAGGGGTTGGGGATTTAGCTCAGTGGTAGAGCGCTTGCCTAGCAAGCACAAGGCCCTGGGTTCAGTTCTCAGCTCTGGAAAAAAAAAATAAAAAACCCAAATTAAATGAAGAGTGACTTTATCCATTTGTATACTTGAATGTTTCCAAAAAGCACTCTATTATCACTGAACATTTAAGACCCATCCCAATTCCACGGGTTGAATGGAATCCAAACACCAAGAATAACAGAAGAGCCAGAGTTCTTGGAACAAGATTTATAAATCAAGAAAAAGGAATGAAAAGACTATCAAGAAAAGTTAATTTTCTTAAGAACACACATCTGCACAAGGCATCTGATAGTGTAAAAAGAGTATATTTTCTTTGAGATATGTTCAAAGTCAAAATAAATTTCTATCTTCCCTTCTATTACAGTACCACAGTTCTCTTTGCTCTACCATGTATACATATACATATTACTTGTGAAACATTTATAATTGTATCATTTCCTTCAAGTTTTACATGTAATAGCCTACATATCTATGCATATTGTATCTATTAATGCACATACTATGGATATAAAAATAAAGTTAATACTAATATATTAGATATTCCTGATCCTACCTATAGCATGTGAACTTTTATGAGTTTCCAAAGTTAAGATTTGATTAAATAATACAGAGTTTTGTTAAGATATGAATTAAAGCCCAATTTAGATGTAATATATATATATATATATATATTAGTAAATGGTGCTATAATAATTGTTTATATTTTATAGAGAAAATGAATTATTGCTCTTTGTACCTGCAAATATGTGAAATGAAGGAATCTATAATGTTTAATTGTCATCAAAATAATAGATAAAAGGTCACAAAATGGTAAAAATTTTCTCTTAAAATTTGTGAGAATCTTTAGAAATATTAACCTCCAAAATACTCAGTATCTATAGATTTACACTTATTTCAAATATTTGGATGTCATATAACACCAAGAGATGTTTTGTGAGTGAAGTTATCAGCTTTTTCAGGGCTCCAGTGCACTAGTTTACAAACTCATTATGTTGTCTATTTGATGAAGTTTAACCAGGAAATTTATCTATGTTCTTCTTCATGCAAGGTAATTACTATCAATGTATCATTTAAATTTAGGGAATGACATCAAAATTTCTGCAGAGGCAAATAATTTCACAAGACCTTTCTGTCTTTTATCTTTCATGTGTATGGTTTTACATTTCATTTGCCATTTGTCTTTAATAGTCAAGGATTATACTACTGTCTACTTGCCCTGTTTTCCATTTAAGACCCAGAGGTCAGTGATGCAGACATAAAGGCAACATGGAATTCCAGACAAAGCATTTTTTGATGACAATAGTTTTTTTTCTCCAGACAAATAAGCATGACTCCAAGAAAAATAGATTCGCCTTTTTCATTATGTGAGTGCCACTCATTTATCAAACTATTTCTTCATCAAGGTTTCAGATTTTAGACTTCATGAACAAAATTTTGCTAGCTTTATAAGAGCAATAAGACAGAAACCTAGACAAAATTAAGACCAAGAGACAAGTGCTGAGTATTTTATACCACTTGAAATAGAACATATTTATTTAAAAAAATTATAAGATCCTGCAGTTGAGAGATTCTGAACATTGAATGTGATAGTATTTTAAAGACTCTTTGAAATTGTAACAGTAATTGAGATAATTTGGAGAAACTTTAAATTTTAAAAGAGATTTTAGATATTACTAAAAGGAAAACTTAAATGTTCAGATTTTTCAATGACTATGTGACTTTAAACATATACTTATACATACATGTGACAAAATAATTAATAGAAAAGACAAGATCATGAATTTGAAAGACAATAAGACAGGTTATGTGGGAGGGTTTGAGGGAGAAAAACAAGGAGAGATGATGTAGTTATATTTTCAAAATAAAAAAGATTAAAAGTAACAAAATGAATAATATAGGCTTAACTTGTTACAATGTTCTATATATTGTTGATGATATTAATATGAGGCCTTGTTATTTAACAAGAAAGAAAGGATTATATAGCTTGCCATGTGTCTTTAGGCCAGGTTGACATGGGATAAACTAAGCTGGTGAGTTTTATGTCATCTTTTCTCAAAGTAGAATCAATTGGGGGAGGGATTCTTGATTTACAAAAAATGAATCTTTAAGATTTAGCTGTAGCCAAGTCTGTTGTGCATTTTCTTAATTAATGAATGATGTGGTAGAGCTCAATCCAACTGGTCAGGGATACTATGGGAATGCAAGACATTTAATAGCAAATTAAATGAAACCAATGAATTTCAATTTATATAAAGTCAATATTTTATAGAGAGACAAAATTAATTAAAAACTAAAATGTATTTTATTTTTATGACATAGTCATTAGACTGGAACAGAAGACACTTATAAAAGAAAAATGTAATATCTCCTCTGATTCAAAATAATCTTATTTTTTGGAATAATTCAAATCTAAAATAATTGTGCTTCAAACAATATAAGAGGTATATATTATAAAGTTATCAGAATTATTAAAATTTGGGATTTTATCACTTCCTCCGCTTATTTCACAGTGTTTCAAAAAGATAAAATGGTAAGATCATAACTGAAATCATCATATATCCACAGTCATACATCCAACAAAAGCATGATATTTTTGTATGTATGAAATATAAATGAACATTAGCATGCTATATTTAGAAAGAAACTTTGATTTTGATTCATATATATATGTGTGTACATATATATATATATGTATATATATATATATACATATATATATATATTCTGATTGATTTCACTTCCCTATACCCTAATGCTTTATTTCTCAGTGTTTGCCCATTTTTCATATAACACATTTTGAGCTATTACATAAAGAATATGCAATGCATTCCTAATAGTCATTCTTAGGAACGTAGGAGAAGAATTATCTGTCTTAGCACATGGAAATGAATTGTCTAACTGGAAGATGTATGCTCCTTCAACTTAAGTAGTTACTTTATTATCTAAGTATACTGCACTTGTCCCAGTTTACCTTCCCTCAAAAACCTGTTAAACAATCCTTCCAGGAACAGGCTTCATATAACATTTCAATTTCACTTAATGTCATTGATTAATAATTGTTAAAGCTACGAACAAGATCTCAGGAATTTTCCAATGCCAGTTACAGTTTGAAACTTCTTTTCTATATACTGACCAAATATATAAACACTGGCCAAATATTTTAAGTTTTAAAATTAAAAAGATTAAAAAATATCAATGCTGTAATGGTTTACTGTCCATGACAAAATTGGAATGTTTTATCCCTACTGGACACCACTTAAAATTAACTTTGTATGTGTTAAAACCTAATCTTAAGTTGAAAAATCTTGACATATACACAAATGGATTAAAGAATGTGTTTTTGTCATTGAGGTGTAAAATATTTCCTATGATAAACTGAAATTCTAGCTCTAAAATCAAATATTTAAGGATAATTGAAGTGATTATAAAATGGTAGCAAAAAACTCCATATTAAGTAGAATGGAAAATAATTTATCTGCTGTGCATTTGGCAGCATTGATATCAGGAAAAATACAGCTCAGATAAGGACATTTACAGGTTAATTACACTCAAACACTCACATAAAAAGCTGGAAATAGAATTGAAACCATGAAAGGTAGTATATAAAAATAAGAAAGCATGTATACATTTATATTTGTTAAATATTACTTCAGAGAATTAATAGAAATCTTTGCCATATTAATATAAAGAATGTTGATTCAAGAATTTCAGCAAATTCACTCTTGTTAATCATTTTCAAAGTCATTCTCCATTTATATTTTTACCTAGGATTACAAATAAGTCATTAAGCATACCAAGTATTTTTTCAAATATTTTAAACTGCTTGGTTTATTCAAATTACATATTTTATGCTATAATAATAAAATTATATTTATCTTAAATATGTTTGTAAATTTATACAATTTATTTTGATCATATTAAACATTTCTTCTAAGCAAAATTGTAAGAATACAATTATACAGTCTATAATATGGCAATAAAAACTTGAAATTAGAATAAACACAATATTTGTACTCTAAACTTTTAGTCCTAAGCAGTGTTAAATGTTCAGTCCATTGAATAAGTTACAGTGACAAAATAAAGACTCTTAAGTTTGGAAGGGAAAGATTTTTTCTTTTTTTTAGTAGAAATATTTGTGCTTGAATGCAGTACTAAACAAGAAGTACCCCACATATTAAAAATATGTAAATTTACTCTGGTTCCTAAATATTACAACAAAATATAAATTCAGCCTACTCCATATACCATCTCCAAATACTAAGAAAGTGATCTTAAATAACATTTTAATTCTTTCTAAGAAAGAGCACAGTTAAGACAGGGCTCACACCAGCTCACAGAGACTGAAGAGACGAGCACAGGCCTTGAAAGGGTCTGTAGCTGCTCTTCTGTTCATGTTATACATCATGACTGTTTGCCTTGTGGATTTTGTGGAACTCTTAAATGGGAGAATGTGTGTGTTTCTTATTCTTACCTTCCTTTGAGACCCTTTTAATCCCATTGGGTTGCCTGCTCCCTTGTCCAGCCTTGATGGAAGGGCTTTTCCTTGTCTTATTTTATCCTGTTTTGTCATTTTTGGTTGTTTTCTATAGGGGGCCTAATCTTTTTGGAAGGGAATCAATCGTAGGAGAAGTGAATCTTGGGAAGTGGGGAGGTATAGAAGTGCTGGAAGGAGTAGAGGGAGGGGAAACTGTGGTTGGGATGTGTTCTATGAGAAAATAACCTATTTTCATTATTATAAAAACTGGATATGCAAGTCATCAAGTGGGAGATTTACCAGTAAAACAGAACTGAATGAGCGTATAACCCCAGTTTAATAATATCTTAAATGCAATTAGAAAAATATTAAAAATACAAGTATAAAATGAGGGAAGATATTTTAATACAAACAATTACAATTCAAAAGGAAATTGTTGTGTGCATAAGATGAACTCAAAGGCTTAGAAAAATACTGTAATAAATACTTAAATATTAAATTATAGGCATAAAATATGATCAATATATGAAAACATATATAGCAATAATCCATTGGAAACTGGTATTACTCATGAAACATAATTCAACATGTAATGAGTATATAAGATCATGTAAGAAATTAGCATTTGAATGTGGATGCATACACAATTTTAATATTTGTGACTGGCACACAGGAGAATCCATGAGCTTAATCTATTATATTGCTAAAAGAATAAAGGAAAAAGAGAAAAGTAATGTTGTACAGCTCAAGTAGATAGTAAAATAAATAAATTGTAAATAAACAATTTACCGTTTTTATTACTCAGATTAAAAAAATTGTGCTTATTTGTCTGATGTAATTGTCCTCTCTTCTTCAAGGCTTATTTCTGAACAATATCACTTTTTCTAGTTCTTTCTGACCTCTGGCTTGGTTTAACTCAGCTGTTCTGGCTCAAACGCCTCTCTAAACTGACTGACTCAAACTGCCTTCTCTCAGCTTCTGACTGAATTGTTCTGCGTGGTCTCAAACTAACTCTATTTACTTCTGGCTCCTTCTCACTCTCTGTCTCATTTTGTCTTCATATGTGTCTATCTTGTTCTCTCTGCTACCTGTCTCTACAAATCTGCCTCAGAACTCCACAAACTGAACTACCATCAATTGAACTTCCCTGCCTCTCCATTAACTCATGAGTGCTGGGATTAAATGTGTGTGGCATCATGCCTGGACCTAAGCTTTTCTGTACCTGGAAATTGCTCTGTATCAGGCTTGCCTTGAACTCAGAAATCCATTTGCCTCTCTCTTTTGGGAATGATGTTGTCTCTATTCCAGCCAAGTAGCTACGTTGCTGGATTAAAATTCTTCTACACAATTGCTTTGGGCTGTGGTAATGATATATTAACTGAGTGTTAGTCCTTAAATATTTCTGAAAATATATTATAGTTGCTTCATTTTTCCCCTCACATTTTGCCCTAGAAACCCTCTCATGCGTCTCCTTTTTTCTCTCTCCATTTATGAGCCCATAAGACAATGAAGGGATCTTAAAAGAAGAAATAGTGTTCCATAAGGAAGAGCATACAAACTGGCTATTCAGTCACATTTATTCAAGTTCATTCATTCATTCTTTGTGGAAATTATGCTAGGATGTTTTTACTAGTAGTACTGAAGTTAATCCAAACAGGTTACTTGAGCTAAATAGTAATATATTACAGCAACATTTATAAAATTATTCTGATAAGTTGTACAAAATTGAAATGTGATTGTTGGAGTTTTATACATAGTAATTAAATAGGGATTAATATTACCAAAATCTTCAAGTTTAATAGCTGTTTTCCAGGCCACACATTTTGGAACTGAAAGAACATAATGATGGATTTTTTTTTTATACTTGTGGACTAGAAAGGATTTTGCAGCTTATAGTATGTTGCACACTAATAAAGAAAATTAATAGCAATTACAGATTTTTCAATTGAATAATAAGGAAAATGCTCACAGTATGAGTGATAATATGAATTTAAGAATCAAAATGAAAACTAGAAAATGTATAACACTAAAATGCTTCAAATTGTTTCACCTGCATAGTAATCAAATATTCCTTTAGAATAATGTCCCATTTTCCATCCTGGAAATGAACATGTCATAGGGAAATTAGGCTATCTTAGGTTGTGGAGATAGCTCAGGTGCAAATTTTTGTGTGGCTGTTGTGTGTTCTTTGGCACCAATAATGAAAGACACCACAGATTGCAACATGAACCTATAACACAGAGCTGAGAGTTGGAAACAAAAGAATCCCAGCAACTTCATACAATCCAAGTGAGCCTAGTCAGTGAACTCAAGGTACAGTTAAAGGTTCTCCTTTGAAAGATATGTGTAATAGCTCCAAGGTATTTAACACCATCTTCTGGGCTCTATAAGAACCTTCTGTCATTTGCACAAATTCATAATTAAAAATAAATCTTTAAAACATTAAATAATGTACATGTAGCCAATTATCCTACTATTCAAAGGTGTGTCTATCCAAAGAAACCATATGAAACAACTTTTTACTCAGAACTTTCTGATTATACCTGCTTCCAAAAAGGTGAAACATTTATATTGAACTAAAAGCTTACTAGAACAGTGTTTTGAAATGTTTTGTGAATTGTTATGAAAATATGAGAACTCTTTGAGCCTGTCAAGTCAACTCAGATTGTACAGGTATTTTAGTTTAGCAACATAGCTGCTCTGCCAAGGGATCACATCCAAAGAACTTCTATGTCTATATGATCTGGCTGGAATAACACATCTTCAATACCTCTGGTTGGTATACATACATACCCTTAGTACACATCTTTAAACCAAAACAATAAAAGTAAAGATATTTTTAATAAATAGCCACCTTTGAAAGTGACTTTTAATTGAATGGCAGACCAAGCAACAAACCTGAGAAAGACTTGACATAATGAATCAGAGGTAGGATATGCCCAACTCACAAGGATAAGCATAGAGAAAGAGAGGCAGGGGTAGGTTTCCTAGGACATATTTACAGAGAAAGGTTGCAGGTAAAGACAGAACTAGAAAAAGAATGAGAAGGAGCCAGAAGATTAGAACAGTTTGACAAAGTTAGTTTGAGGCCAAGCCGAGCAATTCCATGAAAAGCCCTAAGAAGCCAGTTTGAATCATCCAGCTTGGAGAGGAATTTGGGCTATAACAGGTAGGTTATTCTAGCCAGCCAGAGTTCAGAAAAAGCTAAAAACAGTGAGACTATTCAGCAGTAAATTGACAATTATACCTGGCAAATGAAAATGACTTTTATAAAAGATCATTATCTTGGGTGATTTTCTTCACTCATATTATGGAAATTGTAGTGAAATCTTTTGCTTTGAGTGTTTATTTTGTAAGCAAAGGAAATGAAATATTGACTTGGAGCTCTAATTAAGTAGGTATGCTTTCTCTCCTCCAATTCTTTATCTCTTCACATTGTCCTCTCTACTGTAATTCTATAATGTTTGGTTCTTTTTTGTCAAAGATTACAAAGTGACCAAGGTAAGAGAATTTCCACCAAAAGTAGAAGGGTTAAAATGCACACATGTTCTTGATATCTCTGTATCTAAAATGTAACCTAAATCAGCCTTGACCCTGGATGAGAAAGCAAAAGAACTCAGGCAGACATTACTTTGATCATAAAATATTTCTGTGTAATAAGTTTCCTAGAAATAAATACAGATTTTCAAAATCAAAAATAAGGACTGAATATTCTTTTATTTTAAACATAAAACAAACTATACTATTGCTATGGTATCAATGTTTTGTGTGAATCTGACAAAAAATATTTAGTTAGTCTGAACATTTGAAATTCTCTTATGTGGATTTTGTATTGTGAATTGTCTTTCATCCCTCAAAAATAAGTATTGAGGAACTCAGTAGATGACTCTTGAGGGAAGAGGTCTAGCTATTCTTAAAAAGGTCCAAGCTTCCATGCCAAGCACACACATGCCAGCTCACAACCTTCTGTAACTCCAGTCCTCATAGATATGATTCCCTCTTCTGCTTTTCCACATGCAGTACAGTTGCAGAACAACTGTTCTTTGCTCATTATTGAAAGTTTTTTCTGAGAATGTATATATATATATATATGTATATATATATATATATATATGGATGTACATATGAAATATAAATTATATATAAAATTTCCAGACTGAGTTCAAACATTGAGATGGAGTAAGAGAACACAAACTTCCATCACTAACGGGGATACTACCTCCAATTGACATCTGCTTACAAAGGAAGAATTCGTTGTGTCCAACAGAGCCTTACTCACATATTAATCATCTTTAAGAAGA
This sequence comes from Mastomys coucha, assembly GCF_008632895.1. Taxonomy (NCBI): domain Eukaryota; kingdom Metazoa; phylum Chordata; class Mammalia; order Rodentia; family Muridae; genus Mastomys; species Mastomys coucha. Next base: position 92,806,307 of record NW_022196915.1, on the reverse strand, counting down.
GGCGCCATGTCATGAAGTAGACACCCAACACAATTCGAAGGGGATAATATTTGCAATGTAAATAAAGAAAACGAATAAAAATTTGATTTAGAAATACAACACAAATAAACTCAAGGTTGTTTTGTGGATGTTCATTTCATTTACTTTTGGCATTTTTGTATTTTTGCCTTATTGTTCTTTTGCTTGTCTGTTGATGATTTCTAATTTTGTGGTATTTATGGATTCTGTTTGTGTGTGTCTATGTGTGTTTCTAGTGTTGGGGTCATTGTCATACTTTGTTGTTTTGTTTTCTACAGAGAAAAATAAAGGGAATGAAGTTAGTTGAAGCAAATGGGAAAGATCTGGGAAAAGTTGTGAGAGTAGCAACCATGATCAGAATGTATTGTATGTAAAAAAGTATTTTAAAAAATGAAAGAAAAGACGGGCGGTGGTGGCGCATGCCTTTAATCCCAGCACTTGGGAGGCAGAGGCAGGTGGATTTCTGAGTTCGAGGTCAGCCTGGTCTACAGAGGGAGTTCCAGGACAGCCAGGGCTACACAGAGAAACCCTGTCTCAAAAAAACCAAAAAAAAAAATAATAATAATAAAGAAAAGAAAAAGAAAAAGAAAAATCAAAACTAAAAGAAAAAAATCAGAGGTATGCTGGTTAGCAATGTTGGTTGAGACAGACCTCTATAATTACCTTCAGAGGAAGGAAGGGTCATCATTTGCATAATAATAGAGATAGAATTGATTTTTATTATATTTTAGCAATAATTTCTGGAGTGTATGTTCTCCAGAGAACAGAATTATAATTTTATAGTCTTCTCTCCTAGTAAATTATCTTCTACCAAATATTTTTACCCAATTAAAAGAATTTATCTACTGTTTATAGTTTTCTTAATAATAAGGGCACAAAAATAAAAATACCTTGGGATAAAAAAATTGATAACCTTGCTACTTTTCCATATACCTTCTCTGGATTCTGATTGATTCACCTTCTATTTAACTCCGACATCGTTCATACATGCTTATGTCTCAGAAGATCCCTAGTTATCAGGAATGCAAGAATACATTTGTATAAACCTAAACATATAAAAATCTATGTGTAGATCTAAGCAGATAAAGGATGCACATGTGCATATTTAAAAGACTCACAATGTAAAGAATGCTTTAATGAATCATTTCACCAGAGTGGTCTTAATTCTCTGTGTCTCATAACAACTAAAATTTAAAAATTATAAACCTAAATGGAAAAATGTATGGGGACACTTACTGAAAAGAATGTTGGCCACGTCTTGGAGTTGAATTACCCAATAAAGAAGAAAATGGTGCTTTGTACTCATTTAATTAGGAAAAGAACATTTTATTTTTATCTCCTATATCACAACTTACAAAATAGGGATTTTAATAGCCCTACTCAATTATGTCAACAATTAAGACAATGTTAAACACTGCACTATAACTTGTCTTGTTGCATTTGATTCATTTCACTGGAATATTGTATTACCAGAGATGTTTTGAAGCATAGAAAATGAAATAAATGGAATTTCACTAATTTGATTAGATAAGGCTTAATTTCCTTAAGTATAATGATGAAGGTAAGATGAAAAATGAATAAAAGGATTTAAAGTAAAAGCAAGAGAAAAGAAAGTTTTATTAAAAGTAATCTATAATTTATATATTATATTAGTTTTAATCATATTACATATAATTTTAATGATTCAAACATATCATATTGAATTGGATTCTTATTCTTAGGCAGGTACTATTTTAGTTCTAGATCTGTCACTAATAAGTGCAATGTCCTGGGATATTTTCTTAATGTGTCTAAACCATGATGTCATCATTACTAAATGAGGGATTGATCATACAGTAAAATCTATAATTTAAAGTTATGTTCTACTAATTTAATTAGATTAAAAACATTAATTAGATAAAACCCATAAAATGTTTATGGCGTCAATTTCATTACTTAAGAAATTTAAGTATAATAATATTAGGGTTTTTTTTTCTTTTTTCTTTTGGCCATAATTTAGCAGTAACTTTGCAAATAGAAATTATTTTTGGGAGTCTAAAATTGCCAAACACTTAGGTTAATGTGATTCACCCTGCCTTCCCTTCCCTTCACAAAACATATCTACAGATTCTTACATTTATTATGTTTTTAATGAACCTATAACTATATTGCAGTATGTACTAGTATTTCAAACTACTTAGTTTTTTTTTAAATATTTGCAGTATTATATGCGTATAGTTTATACCTCAATAAAAATATTTCAATTTCAGGTTTTGTTTACTTCATCTCATTTTGTTACATATTATAATCAGTGTCATAGACAATTACAAGTAACTGTATATTATGTTTTTATAAGCTAATATTTGTTCAGAAAATATTTGGCAATAGAATACTAAATTTATCTTTTAAGAATTCTATTATTTTTTTTTACTAATAACATAATAGTATTACTACCTTCCTGATATCTTTGAGTTTTTACAATTTATGAAAAAATAGGAGTCTCATTACACATGCTAAAATCATTAGTTAACATACATATGTACAAACATACAAATAATTAAAATAAAAGGAATGAAACATTTTTGTTCCTTTTATTATCATTTAGTTATTTGTGTATACTTTTCCTTTCTGTAAGACACAAAATTTTATAAAAATGTCTGGTTAATGAATTACATACTTCAATGCACATTGCAAAATTGCAATTTTTAATATACAATATATGTCATGGACTAAAACTCAAATTTTCTGCCTTTTCAGTTTTGTTTTTGACATGCCTAACTTTTTCAATATAATAAACTGATACTGATTACATTTCTAGACATACTATTGGTCTACTGGAGTTTTCATTTTAATAATAGTTTGTTAATTTCCTCTTTTTTGTCCTTCCTTCCTTTTATTCTTCTTTCCTATCTCTTTTTCTCTCTGTCTTTTTTACCTTTCTCTCTCTGTGTCTCTCTGTCTCTTTCTCTCTATCTCTGTCTCTTTCTCTCTCTCTCTCTCTTTTTTTTTGAGTTTCTCAGGTTTTCCAGGTCTTTCTCAAACTTTCAGTGTAGCACAGGATGGATTTAAGCTTCGGCCTCAATTCTTCAACCTCCAACTTATTGCTGTTATAGACATGTACTACCATGCTTAGTTTAGATAGTCCTGATGATTGAACACAATCTTTTGTGGATACTAGGAAAGCAAACTACCATTTGAGTATCACATAGAGCCTCAAGGGGAGGAATTTGATGGAGATAATGCATTTAGGGCCAAATATTTTAAAGTTTCTCACAGTATGCATAATGTCTGGTTGTGCATCCTTGGGTTTACTACCATATGCTGCAGGATGAAGCCCCTTTGTGATGGCTGAGCAAGCAGTAATACTACAGATTAGTCTAGCAGAATGTTATATGGGTCATTTTACTGTATTGCTGTTTTTAAAGAGTAGTCTTTAGTTTCATTCTAGGTCTGTATACTATTGAGTCTTAGGTTCTCTGGTTTTTAGTCACCTAAGCACTGTTCGGTATGGGTTCCATAGTATGGAGTGAGCCATAAGTTAAATTAGACTCTGTTTAGTTACTGCCACAAGTTTTGTGCCACAGTTCTATTAGCACGTGTTACAGGAAGGACACTATGGTATATCTGATTTATGGCTGCTTAGAGTTTATTTCTCTTTTGGTAGCCTGCAGAGTAATGTCCCGTGCCAAAGATACTAGAAAGTGGGAGTGAAGGCTCTACATAGCCATCTCTATGTAGACAGCACCGCCTCTCAATGTTCAGTGAATTATATAGGTGTTGCCTTCAGCAATGCAGCTCTGCTGTCATTTTTGTGAAAAAAGTCTATAGTTTTTGAAGCAACCTGGTTTGTTTGGGGATTCCCATAAGTTCCAGTATGACCCAGTGCCCTATTTCTGTAAAGAGACACCACGACCACAGAAACTCTTATAATAGAAAGCAGTGGTGCCTCTTTCTAGTTTCAGAGGTTTAGTCCATTATCATGCCAGGGAACATGGTGGCATACAGGCAGATATCATGCTGAAGAAGTAGATGAGAGGTCGGTGTCTGTAGGCAAAAGTAGATGAGAGATGAGGATCCTTAGGTAGCAGGAAGAGAGAGATAATTGGCCTCCTGGAGCTTTTGAAACCTCAAATGGTCTGGGTTGAGCTTTTGGAATCTAAAACACCAACCCCAGTGACTCTCTTCATCAAACAAGGCCACACTCCCTAATCCTGTCAAATAGTGCCATTCTTTAAGCATTAAAATATTTAAACCCAGTAGCCATAATTAAGTTTTATTTTCTGACAAAATAAAATCAGGGTTGTTTTATTTGAAAAATAATTCCAATATAACTTTAAAAGCATATTAGCATATATACCATAATAAAATTTCAAACATCATGTATATAATGAACAATATATAGTCTCATATTTATTAATTACATTTTAAAAGCCTTAATATATTTATGATGTGCTGATTACTGTATTGAAGTAGACATATTCTTATTATATGATTCCAAAAATTGTGCAAATGGCAGTAAATTATGTAAAGACAATTAGAAAATGCATTTTGGGCTTGAAAAAAATGCACTAATTACTTTGCCTTCCTTTCATGAAGTTTTAGGTGAATTTATTGATTAATGGTGAAAGAATGAGGAACTTGTCAGAAGCTTTGGAAGACAGTACTGGCTGTGAAATTCCCTTGAGCAGACAGCGTTAACTATGTAGATGATAGGAAGTTCACTATAGACCTACAAAATATGAACATGTTATTTCCCAAGGCATACTTTAAATTGTTTTGCATATAGAATATAAGAGACCATTTATAAGGGGTATGTGTAAATAGCAAAGACTTGAACATTAGTCAAATCAATCCACATACACAAACCAGTACATAAAAGCAGGGTACTGTCTGGTTTTGTGTGGCAACTTAACACAGCTAGTGTCATCAGAGCAGAAGGAGCCTCGTTGAAGAAATGTCTCTGTGAGATCCAGCTTTTCAATTAGTGATGAATGGAGGAGCTCCCACAACATGTTAGGTGGTGCCATCCCTGGGCTGGTAAATCTGGGTTCAGTAAGAACGCAGAATGAACAAGCCTCAAGGCACAAGCTATATACCACTCCTCCATAGCCTCTGCCTCCATGTTCTGCCCTGCTTGAGTTGCTATCATGACTTCTTTCAGTGATGAACAACAATGGAAAGTGTAAACTGAATAAACCCTTTCATATCCAACTTGCTTTTCATTCATAATGGTTTTTGCAGCAGTAGAATCACTAACTAAAAACAAACAAGAAGTAAGATTAAAAAACAATATTAAAGTATATACAGATAGAAACAGGTGAAAGAAATTGGATAGGCAGCTTAGGTCATAGGCCATGGGAGCAAAGCTCACAGGGATGTAGCTCATCCCTGTTTCAGAAATGCCAGAAGAAAGCCTTATTTATTTTTCTTTATTTTGTTCTTTATTTTGAAATTTTTATAATAATATGAAATCAATTTTTCTTGTACTCACCCCTACACTACATCAAACTCCTCCTTCATCTTACTGCATACCCTCACCTTCATTTCCTCTTTTCTTCTTCTGTTTGAAAGTATTCCACTGAGTCTAACTTACTACTTTACATACATGCCCCGGTGTAAGCTTATCCTCTGGAACATGCGATTTCACTACTGGATACCCCAGCAGAAGAAATATATCTCTTCATCCTTCCACACCTGATAGCTTCCAATAACTCCTCAGTTAGATGTGAAACATTAGGAATCCTTCCGCTTTTAATGCTGGTAATTTTAACTTGCTCAGTTTTGAAGAGTTAATCACATATGAACTGAGCTCACATAGTAGCCAAGTCACATCCGAGACCAGGCTTTTGCCATCCTCTTCTCTATCCTCTGGCTCTTGGATTTTTTTCTACTTCCAGTTCCATGATGTTTCCTAGACCTTAATGTGAAGGTGGGATTGGTATAGTTATTGCTTATGGATGAGCAGTGGCTGCTTATTCTCAGCACTTCGAAAAGTATGTTCTTCACTCCTGTCTGCAGAAAGAGGCTCTCGAGCAAGATCGAAAGCAGTAGAGAATTTTATTTAGAGGACACTTTGACAGTATGTTTATTTCACAAATGAACAAGAAAAACAATAGCAACAGAAGCATCAGAAGTTTCTCCAGAAGAAATTACAACTTCCTAGCTATGGGCTTGGAGCTGCTTTGCAGTATCACGTATGGAATCCTTCCTGGAGTCCCTAACCCTAACCCTCTCTGGACACATTTTTTCCTGGCAGGACAATAATGCAGGTTATAGGATCCATCATTTCATAATTTCTCATTTCTTCCTAGATGAACACCTTTTCCTAGAGGGTTGCATGTAACAGACCTAACTGAAACTCCAGTCCAAACAGCAACCTCTTCTGATGAAGATTGTTGCAAATACATCTCTGGGTTCTTATACTGAAAATAGGTGATGTCTTTACAGCCATATTTCAAATTATCTCATATTTCATATTATCTCATATTTCATATTATCTCACAAATAATGTTAGGATTACGTCTTCCAAGGTGTAGATGTTACAATAATCTCATGTTTTCTAATGATCGAAATAGTTGATTCTAACTCTGTCCTTGCACGAATACTTATCTTTCAATAGAACTCAAGTATAAGATCCAGTCAAGCTACCCCTGTCAATCACATAGCCAAGAGATCATGCCTCAGGAAAGCCAATTCACCAAAAGGTGTACTAATGCAGTAGGCAGAACAATTATTAGACTATGAGATAATATGTATTTTCTTTCCAGATTTCCCAGTCCTCTGCCTTGCTGTGGGGCTTCCATGAGGCTCTGTTAGGACAGTCTGCCTCTCCTAGTTCTGACACAAAACTCGGTAACTTTTCCTTTATTATCTCTTTTGTCCCCCTTAGTTCCTGGACAGAGTCAAAGTATGGTTTCCTCAATCATTTGGTTAATTGCGTTCTTTCTTATAGCTACGTTCTTTGTGTAATGCAGCTTCATGAACTACCTCTATTTTGAATGGAAAAGGAATGGCTTTCTCTTATCTTCTCCATCTCCTTCCTCCTACTCACTGCTGAGATTCACAGCTTGCATTCAGTGTGTTTTGCATTTTAACTCTAACACAATTGTTGTTGAACATGCATCTAAATCTGTTTCTAAGGTAGTTTATTAAAGAGATTAACAGTCCTACAAGAACTTCCAACTTTCCTAGTACTAATTGGCAACCAAGGTCAGGCTTGCTCCAGATTTTCTGATAATATCACAAACTGCTATAGCCTCGGCAATAATTTTTTTAAAGAAATTTTGCAGAATAATTCCCTCTTTCTGCAATGTGTTAAACAGTTGGGTTTCAGGATAATACCAAAAATATGCAATTTTACAGTATATAGTTTAGAGTATAGAGGCTATGTTAACTTGTTGGTGATTAGAAATTATGAATAACTCATCGATTGTTTTTCAACACCATCACTTTAAAAAGATGTAGTGTGTAGTTTTTTGAGGTCTCAGATGGTATATTTACATTAAGAAGACAATACATAGAGAAAAAAGTTTCATTATTTCTTAATTTAAAATTTATAATCTTTAAAAAGCTATTAAATATCACATAGATTTAAATCAAATTTTTCTTAGCTGTTGTCTCAGTAAGGTTATTGTATTGCTGTTAGTTTAGCAATGTTTATCTTCAGGGAAGGCTGAACATTTGTTGTTGACCTTTGGCCAATGTGAATATGAAATATGTGGCTTAATAGAAATGATAAGGGAGAGGAAAAACAATTGTGTGTTCAAAGTATGTAAAAATGTCGTCACTTGTGTTCATGAACACCTCCTTTGGCTTCTCTTCCTTCTCTTACGATACCACTATTGCTATCAAGCCTTTCTACCTTACAGGCTCATACAACTCGAATTAGCAACAATGACCCTACTTTTAACCCACTGCCTTTGAATTTTGGGATTAACTTTCAGGAACATGAGTTATCATCATCCATAACAGCTTGGGGGAGGGGAAGCCAGAACGGTTATTTTTCAGTGGGTTTCGCAGAATGCATTATCTGCATATGAAATTGTCAAAGAATAAGCTGAGCAAAACACTCCAAAGAATAGATGATGTGATTTTCTTTAATAATTATTAAAGGCAAATTTGGTTTGAAGAAAAATGAGAAAGTAAATGAGAAAGTAACCATGAATAGGTTTCCTCCTCCTAAGAATTAAGTCCGTGTATGTGTGTGTGTGTGTGTGTGTGTGTGTGTGTGTGTGTGTGTGTGTGTGTTTGCTGGGGGAAGTACTTGGATGGACGGCCCCTGACTTCAGGTGAAGCGGGGTTGGGACTGCTGGCAGGAATGTCAGGAATAGAGGACTGGGCTTTTTAGTGCCTTTTTTGTTGGAGAGAGGAGGCCTAATGGAATTGGCTGGACTGTGTGGGGGAGGGGATCAAGCTAGGGACTCTCCAACTGAACAAAGACAAAATATGAATAGATATAAAAGCAGAATGTCAAGAAATAATTGTTTTAATAAGTTTGGAGCTGACTGAGAAAAGATTATGTGATTAATCAAAGTTGTGCAAGTGATTCATTTGAGAGTGATGGAGAGCTTGATTATTTCAAGTTGTCTTCGTTATAAATATGATTATTCAAGGAAACTGGGTCTTCCCAGCCACAGGAAAGCTCAGTTTGTCTTACTCTGGTTGTTATTGTGTAGTTATAGAAAACATTTGTCTTTAAACTATCTTAGTAACTTTAAATAGTACATGAGCTAAGTGTGAACTTGTTAAAGATTAAAATATTAAACATTTAAACATTGACATTTTAGACATGTTAATATATTTCAGAAGTCTAGAGAAAGAAGTTATCCAAAAATATCTAGGTGAGTCTTAACAGGAAATTCTTAGATTGATTTCTAAATCTCCAGACATTTAAAAGTGCCATGCTGCATAAAAAAGTTCCCATATCTAATGAGAATGCTTGGTTTTTATCTTTTCACACTGAAATTTATAACTTAACCATATAAGTTAAAAATTGTTTTATAAGGAAGAATAATCTCAACGAATTTTCGTTTTACAAAACTGTAATGAGAGGGTTCTTTCAGTAGGGGTGTGTCTTCGTTTTTCCTTTGCTGTGAGGAGACACCATAGCCCTGTAGTGCCAGGGAAGTGTAGTGATACCCCCGCCCCCCAAAACAGACAGGAGCCGATCTGACACAACTCTCAGCAGGGTCTTTATTTTATTTGAACTAACTTGGACCCTTTGGACTGTTGTCCAATGGACTGCTGCCACACAGGACCAGTTTTGGTTGTGGGGGAATGTGGTGGCCCTGCTGTGTTCTTGAAAGAACTCAAATCCGAAACCAGAGACTTAGCTCGCTGGGGGTTTGGAGCCTATGTAAATGATTCAAGGACCAGATACCAGGTCCCTAGGAAGCCGTGAACCTTTTATCTCTCTATCCGTCCTGGAATCCTTTGTGTTAGAGTTTTAGCTTTGATCCTGCCGAATGTCTGTTCTCACCTGAATGTAAAATGCATGCCTGTGCTTATCTGGTATATATGTTCCGTGTTCACTAAGTAAAGTTGCGCCTTGATGAGACCCATTTCTCCTGGCGTCTGTCTCTATTCTCTCTATCACCCATTACAGGTTTCCAAATCCTCGGTTCGTGGAACCCCACGCAGGTAGGAGCTGCGGGACGGCATCCTACAGGGGAACTCTAAATATTTATCGGGGAAAGGCTTTATAGTAAGCAGCAAGAGGATGCAGGGTGGGGGCTCAGTGTGCAAGCATCTAATTGGAAATCTATTGTGGCCTTTAACATAATTGGCTGGTGTTGGCAGTCATACCATAATCTTAATTTCTGCTTCCCTCCTCATTAGTGGTTGTTAGGCAGAGAGGGGGTGGGCTTGTGACCTGGGAATGTATATAAGCTGGATATTCTGGTTTTGTTGAGGGTTTAACCTGTAGATGGTGGTCTTGTTGGGGATTAGCCTAGAGACTGGATTAAGGTTCAGGTTTGGTGGAGGACGACTTGGAAACTATTAGTTTCCTAAGTTTAAACTTAGATCAAGTACTCTAATATGGAGTCTGAACTTAAAATTTTGTCCTCTCAACTGAAGCAACTTTTATGGAGGACCTCATTTAATTGGGGATGGCTTACAGGTTCAGAAGTTTAATTCATTATCATCAAGGTAGGAACACGGCAGCATCCAGGCAGGCATGGTGCAGGAGGAGCTAAGAGTTCTACATCTTCATCTGAAGGCTGCTAGGAGAAGACTGACTTCCAGACAGCTAGGATGAGGTTCTTAAAGCCCACGCCCCCAGTGTCACACCTACTCCAACAAGACCACACCTCCAAAAAGTGCCATTCCCTGGGCCAAGCACATTTAAACTATCACAGGGTGATAGGTAGACATACCTCTGAGTATAAGAATACAATTTAGAATATACAAAAGAATTTCACTCTTTTAGCAAATATATTAGTTAATTTTCTAACATTAATGACCTCATTAGTCCTGGGGAGCTGGCTAGGAATCCTGTCCTAGGAATGATTTCCTTCTAGTGAATGGCTCCTAAGTTCAATCAGACAGCTGCTGGTTTCCAGGGACATGTCATATCTTGCCATGATGATCAGTGACTTGGTTCATGGATAACAAAAACAGACTCAGCAATTTGTATTTATATATTTGTACAGGAACACATGTGGAGATGAGCTTCTGTATAACAACAAAAATTAAAGAAAAAGTGGCTATCAAATTAAGAGGGGAAGGGGCAGATTACAGGAAGGATATTCTGGAGAGGCTAGAAAAGTGAAAGGAAGAAGAAAATATAATGGAATTCCACTTCAATTTTCCTGAGTGAGAGAATCCAGGCACCAAGAGAAAAATATGTATGCATTTACCCATTGTCTTAGGGTTTCTATTGCTGCAATGAAACACCATGACTAAAAAGCAAGTTGTATAGGAAAGGGTTTATTCACTTCATACTTGCACATTGCTATTCATCACCGAAAGAAGTCAGGCCGGTAACTCAAGCAGAGCAGGAGGCTGGAAGCAGGAGCTGAAGCAGAGGCTGTGGAAGAGTGCTGCTTACTAGCTTGTATCCCCTGGCTTGTTCCTCTTTCTGTCTTACAGAATCCAGGACCACCATCCCAGGGATGGCAACACCCACAATGGCCTGGCCACTCCTGCATTGTTCACTAATTGAAAAACTGTCTTACAGGTGGAAATCATGGAGAACTGAGACTTCTTTCTGTGTGTCCACTCTAGCTTGTGTCGACAAACACACACAACCAGCAGGCACCGCTGATGACTTGTCCACCTGATACACAAACAGGTCACTATTATGATAGCTGATCACTTAATGAACCCTGAGAGTTTATTATTTACTTAAAAAACTCTGTTTCTAGTTGTTCTGTGTCTCAGCCCTTTGCATATAATTTTACTCTACCTAATTATGGCAGGAATTAGATTGTATGGTGGCTTGAAGCTTCCAGGACTAGGCCTAGGTTAGCAGCCCTGGGCAGCATAGATGACAATTAATTCAGGAAAATATAAGTTATTTTAATACTATTAAGCCACAAGCCTGCTTTTGTTATTAATTCTCAGTATCTCTCATTAAAAAAAAAAATCTAAACTAAAAATTTTAAAAGTCCCACAGTCTTTATAAATTGTAACTCATTAAAAATTCAGTCCCTTTAAAATAGCCGATCTCTTTGAAAATAAAGTCTTTTAAAACACAAATTCTCTTATCCATCCAGTAAAATACTTTCTTTCTTCAAGAGGGAAAATTCAGCACTATCACAAGGAAATCAAATAAAAAACAAATTCCAACTCTCTAATGTTTGGCATCCACTCATAAAGTGAGAGACGTTGGAATACTCAGTCCTAAGTGTCTCCATTAAATCTTTTTTCTCCAGACTCAAGAGACACGTAAGAATATGAGACAGCAGGAGTATTTGAGTCAGAAGGGATGAAGGACACCAAGACATTCTGAACACACCATGACTGATATACATACAAAATCACAAAGACTGAGTTAGCTTGCACAGGACCTGGATAGATCTAGGCCAGATGGAGTCCCACAACTGAGAAGCACTGAAGTTCACACAAAGCCCTGTCCTTAATCCAGAAGCTATCTTTAGTTGATAATTACTAGCAAATAAAACTTGCTTCTCTTCAATGGAGTCCCCTTGAGTATACAAACACTCTTAATGGCAGGCCTCATGCCCAGGAGTAAAATGAAAGCAATTACATTTATGGTATTTCTTAGTCCCACAATGTTTTGTCGGGTATATTTTAATCTTGCATGTCCTTTGAATTTATATCATGTTTTCCTCTTTTGTGTTTTTTTATGGGATTTATCTGTATGCAAATGTATTTGTCTTTGCATGAGTCTATTTTTCTTGTTGATTTTTTTTTTGGCTCTTTTTATGTATTATGATTATTGTTGTTTGTTTTCTTTATCTTTGTTTTTTATAGATGTCTATCTACGTTCTAATAAGAAAGAGCAAGAGAAAGAGAGAGAAGAGAAAGTGAGAGACAGTGGAATACTCAATCCTAAATGAGATGTCTCCATCAACCCCCTCCCTTAAAAGATTAAGTAATTTAATGGAAGAGATGCTTGGAAAGTTGTAAAAGCCAGTGGGAACTGAAGACACCAAAAGAACAAAGTCTTCTAGGAAGAAGAAAGCTGACATACATGGGAAGTCATAGCAAATCTGACACAATTGTAAGACAGATATGGTCCCAGTTCTGAGATGAAAGTAGACTCAATCCCCCAAACCTAACCCAGAAATTATCTCTAATTAATAACAATTCTACAAAAAAATTAGTTTTTTTCCAAAGGACTTTCAATGGAAACACAAAGCACACTTAAGACCTAGCCCCATGGCCAGCAATAGGTGTTCAACACAAAATGAACTCAACTGTCAATGGTTATCTTCTTCCTCTTCCTCCTCCTCTTCCTACTCCTCTTCCTCTTCCTCTTCCTCCTCCTCTTCTTCCTCCTCTTCCTCCTCCTCTTGCTCCTCCTCTTCCCCCTCTTCCTCCTCCTCCTCCTCCTTTTTGTACCTTACAGGTCCTCTGCTTATATATTGTGGTTTCTGATTTTGTTTTTGTATGTAAGCAATGTTTTATGCTTTGAGTCTATATATGCTTCTACTTTTTCTTTAATTATGTTTTTATTATTGTGGTTTGTAGGTGTTGATTTTGTTTATGTTTGCTTGTTTGTTCTGCCTGTTTATTTTCTAATGAGAAAGAAACTGTGTATAGTTGGGTGCATTGATGGGATGGGAGAGATGGAAAAAACCTTTGAGGAGTTGGTGGAACAGAAAATGTGATTAAAATATATTTTATAATCATAATATATGTATTTTCAACAAACATATTATTACAAAAATAATTAAAGCACTTTTTTTTTTTTTTTTGGTTTTTTCGCGATAGGGTTTCTCTGTGTCATCTTGGCTGTCCTGGAACTCACTCTGTAGACCAGGCTGGCCTCGAATTTAGAAATCCGCCTGCCTCTGCCTCCCAAGTGCTGGGATTAAAGGTGTGCGCCACCACCGCCCGGCAATTAAAGCACTTTTAAATACAAATAAACAGGAGGGAAAGACTATGCAAAAAATATTGGTCCAGTGAGAGTATCATACTCTGCAAAGTAAAATTAATTATACAGTATTTTGTTTCATTTATCCATGATTTGTTTTAAATATACTTTAGTTTCATGTTTCATTTTTAAATTTTTGTTGCTGTGTGCAGGCATGCAATGTGTATTGATGCTGGTAAAGACCATATAAAGACCATAGGGTATCAAATTTTCTTGAACGAGGCTTGCATGCATTTATGATCCGCCAAGTGTATATGCTAGACACTGAACTCCATTCCTCTAGGAGAGCAGCACACACTTCTAACTGCTGAGATTTCTGTCTAGCCAATTGTTCCCATATTTTCAACTAACTATGGTATCCTATACCTTTTATAAAATCTCTAATTCACTATGTTTCCTTTAATGTCTAGATATATTTTTCAATAGAATATTTACAATATTTCTTGGAATCACATAAAGGTTTTGAAAGCTAAACATGAATAGCCAGACTCATTCAAGGAATAAAGTCTTCTTGTAAAATTCACATTTTTTGGCATTTTTGAGGGTTACTTTTCAAGAAAATTCAAAACATATTCATGAATGGTAAAGACAGTTTTCTAGAAAAGTCAAAGAACTGTTTGTCAGAACAAATTATGCATACTCAGCTTTTACAGTTATGGATATATATACATGTATATATAACCATAAGTGTATGTATATATATATATGTATATATATATAAATATACACATGTACACACACACATATATATATATTGTGTATATATATGTATATACATATATATATATTGACTTATAGGGATAAAACATTATTTGTGACTTAGTAAAGAGCCTTGGCGTTTCTTGGGATTTTTCATTTTTTCCTGGCTTTTTCTGTTATTACTTTCCTAATTTTTACAAAAGCCTTATGTTTATAAACATTGGAACCTATAGACACATTCAGGTTCTTAGTCTATTTTATTGGTAATTCCCCCTCCCAATTCACTTAAAACATATATCTCCTTGTCTGTGATATTGGAAACATGTATATAATGGGGTATAATGATCTTCAATACATCTTGGTACACAAGTGTAGAAAAACTAACTTCTGCTGAAAATCCAAGGGAAGAAATAAAGGCTTCTCATGACATACTTAAATCACATCAGGTAAAAGCAGATACAACACCAAAGCCTAATTCTCTTCCCATCATAAATTCCAAACTTAACAGATTGCTGAAAATCATTAGCCTAAGACTGATGTTATACTCATGACAACTGGGAATTCTTTAAAAAATTAAATATTTTTTGTGTTAAAGCATTGTAGAATGCGTTGAACTTAATCATCAGTTTCCAGAGTTAATTCCTGTAGTTTCCCTGTTAAAGATTATTCATCAAATAGTGTATTTATGTGATAAAAATATATTTGCTTCCCACTAAAATCAGGTACTAGACAAGGCTGCCCACTCTCTCCCTACCTATTCAATATTGTACTTGAAGCTCTAGCCAGAGCAATTGGACAACAAAAGGAGATCAAAGGGATACAAATTGTAAAGGAAGAAGTCAAATTATCACTGTTTGCTGATGAAATGAAAGTATACTTAAGTGACCCGAAAAATTCCACCAGAGAGCTCCTAAACCTGATAAACAACTTCAGCAAAGTTGCTAGATAAAAAATTAACTCAAACAAATCAGTGGCCTGCCTCTTCACAAAGAATAAACAGGCTGAGAAAGAAATTAGGGAAACAACACCCTTCACAATAGTCACAAATAATATAAAATGACTTGGTGTGACTCTAACTAAGCAAGTAAAAGATGTTTGACAAAAACTTCAAGTCTCTGAAGAAGGAAATTGATGAAGATCTCAGACGATGGAAAGATCTCTGATGCTCATGGATTGGCAGGGTTAATATAGTAAAAATGGCCATCTTACTGAAGGACAGATTTGATGCAATCCCCATCAAAATTCCAACTCAATTCTTCACAGACTTGGAAAGAACAATTTGCACATTCATCTGGAATAACAAAAAATGCAGGATAGTGAAGACTATTCTCAACAATAAAAGAACCTCTGGTGGAATAACCATTCTGGACCTTAAGCTGTACTACAGAGCAATTGTGATTTTAAAAAGCATGGTATTGGTGCAGTGACAGCCAGGTGGATCAATGGGATATAATTGAAGACCCAGAAATGAGCCCACAGACCTATGGTCACTTGATCTTTGACAAAGGAGTTAAAACCATCCAGTGGAAAAAGAACAGCATTTTCAACAAATGGTGCTGGCTCAACTAGGAGTTAGCATGTAGAATGCAAATCGATCCATTTTATTTCCTCATTCAAAGCTCAAGTCCTAGTGGATCAAGGACCTCCATATAAAACCAGATAAACTGAAACTAATACAAAAGAAAGTGGGGAAGAGCCTCAAGCACATGGGCACAGGGGAAAATTTCCTGAACAGAACACCAGTAGCTTATGATCTAAGATCAAGAATTGACAAATGGGACCTCATAAGATTGCAAAGCTTCTGTAAGGCAAAAGACAGTGTCAATAGGACAAAACGGCAACCAACAAATTGGGGAAAGATCTTTACCAATCCTATATCTGATAGAGGGCTAATATCCAATATATACAAAGAACTCAAGAAGTTACACTCCAGAGAACCAAATAACCCTATTAAGAAATGGGGTACACCATGGAAGGAGTGGCAGAGATTAACTATGGAGCAGAGACTGAAGGAAAGACAAGCCAGATTAAATATAGTTAGTTATCTCTTGAGAAGCTCTGACAGTACCTGACTAATACAGATGTAGAGGCTCACAGCCATCTATTGAACTAAGTTCAGGGTCCCCAGTGAAGGAGTTAGAGAAAGGACCAATGGAACTGAGGGGTTTGCAGCTCCTTCGGACGAACAACAATATGAACTAACTAATACCCTCAGAGCTCCCAGAGTCTCAACCACCAACCAAGGTC
>NW_022196915.1:92771752-92789451 GCF_008632895.1 Mastomys coucha | reverse complement strand
AGGGAAATGCAAATCAAAACAACCCTGAGATTCCACCTCACACCAGTTAGAATGGCTAAGATAAAAAACTCAAGTAAGGTACTTCATTCCTTCTTTAAAAAGGGAACAAATTACCCATGGAAAGAGTTGCAGAGACAAACTATGGAGCAGAGACTCAAAGAAGGACAATCGAGAGACTGCTCCACCTGGGAATCCTTCCCATATTCAGTCATCAAATTTAGACACTATTGTGGATGCCAGCAAGTGCTGGCTGACAGGATTCTGATATACCTGTCTCCTGAGAGGCTCTGTCAGTGCCCAACTAATACAGAAGTAGAGGCTCACAGCCATCCATTGGACTGAGCATAGGGTCCCCAATGAAGGAGTTAGAGAAAGGACCCAAGGAGCTGAAGGGTTTGGAGCCCCTTAGGAGGAACAACAATATGAACTAACTAGAACCCTCAGAGCTCCTAGGGACTCAACCACCAACCAAAGAGTACACATGGTGGGACTAATGGCTCCAGCACCATATGTAGTAGAGAATGGCCAAGACAGTCATCAGTGGGAGGAGAGGCCCTTGGCCCTGTGAAGGTTCTATGCCCCTGTGTAGGGGAATGCCAGGACCAGGAAGCGGGAAAGGGTGGGTTGGTGAGCAGAGGGGGAGGGGGAGGGAACATGTTTTTTTGAATTCCTCTTTTTTTCAGAGGGGAAACTGGGAAAGGAGCTATCATATGACATGTAAATAAAGAAAATAATAAAAAATATATTTGCTTAGATTTTATGTTAATTATTGCATTGGACTTAAAATGTTACACTGTGGTAATGAGGATGCTGTGTAAACAAACTGCTTATGGACTTCTTCTAAGATGCTGTGTTTTATAAAAGACATTTTAAATAGTGTCATTTTTATTTTTTCACGTCAAAAGTTTAACTCTCAAAATTGATTTTTCTTAATCATACCATGACTGTTTGACCTCTGCAAAAGTGGTTTTGTTTAATACAATTTGGGGTCACTGCTGCAGTAATAGCCTAGAGTCTGTTTAATATGAGTTTGTGTCTTGAAATATGAAGTCACATTGCATCAAAATGTAATGTTAGAACATTAATTATATCTAGCTTCACTGTTCAAACTGCTTTAGTTGCATTTTATAATGAGTAAATTATGCTGAAAAAAAAAAACATTGCCTTTAACTATTTTGATATCCTGGGTCACTCCAGGGTTGCATTTTTCTTGTTATGAAATAAAAAATTTTAACTGTTTAAAAACAAACAAACAAATGCTAATTTCTCTTAACATTCTATTAGAGTAATCTAAAAAATGGCCTTCTTATGCTAAATTCAGTACATATTAGTATATATATCTAAAGAGCACTTTATATAGAAAAAACATTTGTTAAAGATGAGTTATTGCACCAACTACCCCATGATCCTCACATAGTTCTTACAGGGAGAACTTGGTTTATGTTTAAATATACTGTCTGAGCTGTATTTTCACTTTGCTATTAGTGCTACCTACAGTACAGATAGTTTAAGATTACTTGAAGGATCACCGCTTTAATGTGAGTAATGAGCATTAAAATGCCAGGCTCTCTAGAGTTTTAAGAATTTTGTTACAAGAGATATCGACATTACTAATCTTGTTTCAGAGGAGCCTGGAAATGTAACTAAACAAAATAAACAAAAAGACAAATAATTCAGAAGGCATTATTAACACCCATTTGTAATCAAGTAATTGCTCTAGATTTTTGGAAAGATGTACCTATTCACCACAGTCCATGAGGAATTTCCAGTTTTCGTAGGTACTGGTCTCCACTACACAACCTTTCCCCATATGGTGCTTTGCTCTGATTATGGAGATAAGTTTTAGAAAATCTTGTAGACACTGAGAAAAATAAAACAAATAAACAAAAACTCAGCAACACAGGTCCACTGTGCAGTAGTAAGTTTAAATTGCTTACAAATTGAAAATTTTAAATTCTAATTATTACTAAAATAACAAACACTGATAAAGAATCTAAATTTAAAAAAAAAAAAAAAGAGCCCAGAACTACTTGAAGCTCTTTGGATGCTGATGAATTTTGATAAGTGCTAAAACTGTTAAGGAGTTAAATAGGAGGAACTCTAATCTCATTCTATGAATTCACCATGATGCTGTCATCAAAACTATACAAACGTTTAAGTCTAATATGTACACAGTCTTATATTCACTCATCAACCTTCAAAAAAGAGAAAGGAGTGGGGCAGGGAAGGACAGAGGAAATGAGGTGGGGGAAAAGGACAGTGGAAGACAGAGAAGAGAATTCTTTCCTGCCACCATAATTAGTTGTAAATCAAATGATTGAATGACGGCATCATCATGAGTAAAGTAATAAAAATATTTCATGTCAACCTAGTGAATTACAGTACTCATATGATTGTTTTGATAGATTCAGAAGAGTCACTTTTCAAAATATAGTATCTTGATCATTCAACATATCAACAGAGTACATAAATTAAAAATGTGCCCCATCAAAGGCAGACTATGTTTAACAATGACATGATGAATAAAATAACTGATAGTTTTCCACTATTAAGGACCTCCAATTCCCAGTCCCCACTATTTTTGGTCAAGTCAGGGCTACAGTTAATTTTAGACACTTAACAAGAAAAGACAGAGAGGCTGCAGAGATGGCCTAGTGGTTAAGAGTACTTCTAGAGGTCCCGAGTTCAATTCCCAGCAACTACATGCTGGCTCAGAACCATCTGTAATGGGTTCTGATGCCCTCTTCCAGTGTGTCTGAAGATAGCTACAGTGTACTTATATACATAAAATAAATAAATTTTAAAAACAAAAAAGAAAAGAGAGAACTGAAATCCATACTTATAAGAAAACAAGAAGTTAAATTGTCCATGTTTGGAGATTATTGATTATTAATAGAAAACCCTAAAGTCTCTCTTGACTGACTATAATAGAACTTTGACAGATTCAGTAAAATATCAGCATAGAAACCAACATAAAAATTAATATCATTTGTATCTATTAATATGAACTATATGAAATTATGAGAAAATATCTGTATACACTTACTATAAAAATAAATAAATTGATCTATGAAATCAGAGAACTCTACAATAAAATATGTAAGGCGCTAAGGAGGAGCAGAGAACAGAGCTCACCATTTAAAAACAATAGCTTCCCTGGTAAAGGACCCTGATTCAGCTCTCAGAATCCACATCCTGTCACTCCCCATTGCTATTTTTACTTAAAAACTCACGACTTCATTTTAATTGCTGTCATGAGTAACAAAATTATTTTCACCATTAGTTTAATTATTTACTTTATAGTCTGACCATAGCCATGCTCATCCGTCTCCATCCAGTGCCACCTTTAGAACCCCTTCCTTATTCCTCCTCCAGTTCTCTTCAGAAAAAGGGAAGTTGCCCCCCCCAGCCATGGGTACCTACCAACTCTGGTACATCAAGTCAAGTCAGGACTAAGCATATCTTTTCCCACTGAGGCCAGACAAGGTATCCTAGCTTGCGGAAAGTGATCCAAATGTGCATAACAGAGTCAAAGACAGGCCCGCTCCAATTGTTACGGGACCTGGATAAAGAACAAGCTGCACGTCTACGAGATATGTATGAGGCTTAGGTCTGTGCATACACTTTATTTGGTAGTTCAGGCTTTGTGATCACCTAGGGGCCCAGGTTAGATTACTCTGTGATCTTCTTATGATGTCCTTGACTACTCTGGATCCCTCATTCCTTCTCCTCACTAATCCATAAGGCTCTTCGTTTGGCTGTGGGTCTCTGCATCCATTTCCATCAGCTAGTGGGTGAAGACTCTCAGAAGAATGTTATGCTAGGCTATTTTCTGTGAGCTTAGCATAATATCATTATTAGTATCAGAGGTTGTCTCTCTCTCATGGGATGGACCTCATTTTGAGTCAGTCATTGGTTGGCAATTTCCTTCATTTTTTTTTTCTCTATTTTTATCCCTGTACTTCTTGTAGGCAGGATAAATTTTAAGTTGAGGGTTTTGTGGATGGGTTGGTCCCCACTTCCCTCCCACTGGAAGTGCTGACTGGTTATAGGAGGTGGGACCTTCAGGTTCTTATGCCCCACTGCTAAGAGTTCTCAGGTTCACCCCCAAAGAGTACTCAGCTAGGTTCACCCCCAAAGATTCCTAGAAGTCTTCTTTGTCCTACACCTTTCCCACAATACCAAATTTCGTTTTCTTTCCCACCCCTTTCCCACTCCCCTCACCTGATCTTCACCCTATTTCTTTTCTAATCCCCCTTTCCATCAAGTTACTTCCTTCCCTCTACTTAATATGTTATCTTATTTCTGCTTCTGTGTGAAATTCAAACATTCTCTGTTGGTCCCTTCTGGTTACTTATCCTGTACTTACTATGTCTGTCTTTCTGGGTCTGGGTTACCTTACTCAAGATGATATTTTATAGTTCTATCCATTTGTCTGCAGATATAAACAGAGAATTCTCAAGAGAGGAACCTCTAACAACTAAAACACACTTGAGAAAGAGATAAGTTAAAGGCTATTGTTTACAGAAAAGCAACTCGTCAGAGGGGGGAAGAAACAAGTAATTTCTTGACTCAGGAAGTAAGGACTGGCTGAAGTCTTGTCTTGTCTTTGTGTCTTGTGAATGGCTTAATAATGTGCCCAACATTGATTCTTTCAACCATGTGGAACTTTGATAGCTTCTCATTCTTATTCTTTTCCCCTTTCACTTCAATTTGCTAAATCTCTTGAGACTTGTACAGCACATTTCTGAGAGACTACAGCATAAAATGATTTTCTACATCATGTTGCTATATATTTTCTTCTGAATAACTTAAAATATTTTGAATTTTAATAGAAGCACACCTACTGATAAAACTGCTAACAAGTAGCATCAGTCTAAAATTAATGATATAAAAATGGTTACTGAATATCTCTCCAAATTCACTTTTACTTTTTTTCCATAGGAATGTGTATGAATGTATAGGAGTGTGGTATATGTGAATGTTGTATCTGCATATGCATATGTGCTGAAAGACTAGAGGAAAGAATTGATGTCCTACTGGATCACTCTTTGTCATATTCCTTTGATTCACTGAACCCAGAAATAAGCTGTGTCCATCAAGTGATCATTGACTATTTTCTGTTATATATTTCCTGGGATTATTTCCTCAAGTACTTCTAATCATCTGATATTTTAGCAGCTGAAAATTAACTTAACTAACTGAAAAAGGGCTGAACTTCTGAGATACTATCCAAAACTGACTAAGCAAATATTTCCTCTCATGTAAAGTCATTGACTGACTCTGCAAAAGCCTTTAGAGTAAAGGTGACTTTACTTCAAACATATGAAAAGTAATGTGTATTTATTTTCAATATATTGTATTCAAATTAGCTGAAGCATAGTAGATGTTCCCCTTGTATTTTAAGTAGTTCTGCCTTCTCACTGAAATATGATTTTACGTTGATATTGTAGCAACAGAGCTATATTTGAAATTTCAACTCTAAAGTCAAATTCTAGTTTTTAATATGTAAGATTAATAACTAAAATATAAAAGTACTTCTTTGTCAGTATGTGATCTTCATGTGCAAGTGCATGTGAGTGTGCATGTAGGTATGTGTGTGGGTGTCTGTTTGTCTGTTTGTCTATTTGTCTGTTTGTGTACATGTCAGGTTCACATACCCACAGAGACCAAATAAAAATGTCAACCATCTTTTTTATTCACTCTTGCTCCTCCTCTCTTAAGAATAGGGCTTAATCAGTGAAACTTAAGCTTAATGCCTGACCAATAAGAATCCTGGACCTGCCTGTCTCAGCCCAAACATACAACTGTAGGTAAAGCTTGTGTTAAAGACATCAATGGTTACTTGTGGCTTCTATATGGCTCATGGGATTTATATTCAAGTTCTCATGCTTTTAGAACAGAGTCTCTTCCCCACTGAGATTCTTCTCAGGACTGAAATCTAACCTATACATTAAATACAATATTTTCACCATAATCTACACATTTAATGTAATAGATATTTCATACTGAGGAAATCATTTTAACTTCATGAAAGCCTTGTATTGTGATGATTCAAACCATAATGACAATTATCCTGAGATCTGACTCAAAAGACACACACACACACACACACACACACACACACACACACACACATGAACTTAAACTTATATGTGACATAGAAGAAACATTTAAAACACCACTGGTAAGTAAGGAATATGAGACAGCATGTTTGAGTATTATAATAGAAATGGAACTAATCAGCTTTAAACAGCAGTGTTTTACTCCTTAATCAGTAGAAAAATACAGCCAATATAATTAAGAAAATGCTACACTTTCTCACAATAGTTGGCAAGTAGTCCAAAGCACAAAAGGAGTGATTCAGTTAAACGAAGCACAGAGCTTAATTTGTGGATGCCGTTTTTATTGGGTTTTCATCTGTTTTTATTTCAGTGATAAAAGAAACCACTCAAAATGAGGAAAGTCATTTTGCATATTAGTTTGTTGGTTTAAGTCACTATGGTACTTACTTTGAAGTGCTAATATGGTTCTTTGATGGAGCTAATCCAGATCATATTTTGAGAAGAATAAAACAAATCATTTAAAATATTCACTTATTAATTTAATACACACATACATATACAATATACATAAACACATCTGTATTTAATATACATCCTCTCTTCTAATGGAAGATAATGAATGGTCACATTTACATTTAAGAAATTGTCTGATAAAGCTTACTAGCTAAGCCTACAGAAGACTACTTCTCATCACTGACAAAGAGTAATAAGTTCCATGAGAAGAAAGTAAGATATCCTCTAGACAGAAAAACATGTTAACCAACTTTAGGAGGTAGAATCTGAATTAGAATTAGAAAGCCAATCCTTTCATGGAAGTATCCATAGGGGCTTCACTCTTCACAACCACAATGTAGAAATTTCCTGAGTGCATAATAAACACTAAATAATAAATGATGTTTCCATATAGCACATAATTATTCTAAAATGACACAAGCTGGACATCTGTACATGACACTGAAAAGAGCAATACTTAAGCTAATATGCTAAAAGAAATAAGCACAAAGATCACAAATTGCTTCCTATTCTTTATATCTAATGGCCAGGATATGTACATTGGTAGCCACTAAAGTAGTTGTTGCCTTCATCTGTGGATTAAGAAATTAGTGAAAGAGAATTACTATTGTGGGGAAGAATTCTATTAATGGATGGCAAAAATATGCTAAATTCGATTGAGACAAAGATCGTAAAACTCAAAAGGCATATCAAAAATTTACTTAAATCTTAAATCTGGGAATTCTATCACTTGTGAGTGTATTTCAGTGAAAGTGGCTTTCCACTGACATATGATTGGCACACTAATGGCTATACTTTTACAGTAACTGGCTCTCCTTTATTTCTATTAATTGCCAATAACCTCATGTCTATGCATAGAACTTCATGCCCAAATTCCCTGTCCATAAAGGAATTTGATGTGGCTTGGACTTGCAAAGGTCTTCGGGATGCAGTTACAACCACTTTAAGTTATTACATGCAGCTGCCCAGGTGTGGTCCTTGTAGAAATCTGTTATCTCTCTGTCTCACTAACAATGACTATACCTAAAGAAGAGATAATGTGATACATACACACAAACACATACACACATATGTGTATATAAACACATACACACACACATGCACACACATATATACACACACATCCAAGAATATATAGATATACTAAATTAGTTTTAATGTGTTAAAAGAAAATGGACACAAAGGTTTTTGGATAGAGATTGGAGAATTAATCTAAGAACAACTGTGGGATAAGCGGATTGAGTATGATGTAGAGCTTTAAAAGTTGTATTTACTATTATGATATTAACATTAGACAATTGGAGACAAACAAAAAATGAAAGGGTATGGCTTATAGTGACGAGTTTGTGTGTCAAGTTGGCAAGGGATAGTTATGCTAGTTAGTTTTATTGTCAGCTTTCTAGGGTTACCTAAAAAGAGGCGACCTCTTCCTCCATCAGCATTGTTTCCATTGGACTGTACTGTGAGTATCAATGAGGAATATTATTGATTGTTGATTGATATAGGAGGTTCATCCCACTGTGGACTGTGCTACTTTCTGACAGGTGGTCTTGGGATGTATAAGAAATTTAACTGAATATGATCCCAAAAAGAGTGGCCCAGTAAAAACGGTCCTTTATATTTTCTTCTTCAATTCCTGCTTGAGCTCCAATATTGAGGCTTTCAACAATGGATTTGACATGGAAGTATAATATGAAATAAACCATTTCCTATTCCCTAAAAAGCAAGAGAGAGAGACAGAGAGAGAGAGACAGAGAGAAAGAGAGAGAGACAGAGACAGAGACAGAGAGAGAAAAAATTCTTAGTAAGATCTTTTAAAAGTACTGGATAGTCATGCCTGAAACAATGTGAAGACTGATTAAATAAAGGTTTGAAAATGCTGTGAAAAAAATTATTATCAAAGAAATAATGAAATAATTTTTTCAAAAAGGAAAATATTAAAAACCCATTGCTTGTTATAGTCAGTATACAGTAACAAATTTAAATAAAAGAGAAAAGATGAAAAGGAATGTTTCAAAATAAACTTACGGGATAATAAACTGCATGGTATTTGTACAGAGACAGACATGCTGATCAATGGAATAGAATTGAGACCCAGAAATAAAATGACACACTTACAGACACTTGATCTTTGACAAAGACACCAAAAATATACAATGGAGAAAAGAAAGCATCTTCCATAAATGGTGCTGATCTAACTGGCTCTTGATATGTTTAAAAATGAAAAAGGACCCATATTTGTCACCTTGCACAAACTCAAGTCCAAGTGGATCCAGGACATCAACATAAAACCAGATACACGGAATCTAATAAAAGAGAAACAGGGAAAGATCCTTGAACTCATTGGCACAGGGGTAAATTTTCTAAACAGAACTCTAATGACTCATGCTCTAAGACCAAGAACTGATAAATAAGACCTCATGAAACTGGAAAGCTTCTGTAAAGGAAAGGACATAGTCAATATCAAAAATTGGCAACCTAGCCGGGTGGTGGTGGCGCACGCCTTTAATCCCAGCACTTGGGAGGCAGAGGCAGGTGGATCTCTGAGTTCGAGGCCAGCCTGCTCTACAGACTGAGTTCCAGGACAGCCAGGGCTATACAGAGAAACCCTGTCTCGAAAAAAATAATGGCAACCTACTGATTGGGAAAAAAATATTCATTAACCTTACATCTGACAGAGGACTAATATCCAAAATATATAATGAGCTCAAGAAGCTAATCACCAAAAAGCAAACAACCCAATCAAAAAATGGGGTATAGAATTAAACCAAGAATTCACAACAGAGGAATTTCAGATGACTGAGAAGAACCTAAAGAAATGTTCAAAGTCCTTAGTGATCAGAGAAATGCAAATCACAATGACCCTGAGATTCCACCTTATATCAATCAGAATGGCTAAGATCAAAACTTTAGGTGACAACACATGTTGGTGAGGATGTGAAGAAAGAGGAACATCCACCATTGCTGGTGGGTTTGCAAACTGGTACAACTACTCTGGAAGTCAATCTAGAGGTTCCTAAGATAATTGGAAATAGATCTACCTGAAGACCCAACAATACCACTCTTGGGAATATACGCAAAAGATTCCTGACCATGGCAAAACGTACATGTTCCACTATGTTCATAGCAGCCTTGTTTGTAATAGCCAGAAGCTGGAAACAACTCAGCTGTCCTACAATAGAAGAATGGACACAGAAAATGTGGTTCACTTACACAATGGAATAAAACTCAGCTATTAAGAACAAGGACACCCTGAGGTTTGCACACAAATGGATGGAACTAGAAAATATCATCCTGAGTGAGGCAACTCAGACCCAAAAGGACATACATGGTATAAACTCACTAATAAGTAGGCATTAGCCAAAAATTTTTAAAAAGTACAGAATACCCAAGATACAATCCACAGAACTGAAGAAGGTCTACAAATTGAAAGGTCCAAGACAAGATACCTCAGTTCCACTTGGGAAGGAGAAGAAAGCAATCACAACTGGGGAGGGAGGTAGTGACCTGGGAGGGAAAGTGGGCTGGGTTGAGGAGGGAGAGAGGAACTTTATCTGGTATTGGGTGAGGGAATAGGACTGAAGCCCTGAAGGCCAGCAGAAAGAATTAAAACCAGCAACCTAGGAAGATAGGAGGTTAGGAGGGCCCTCCAGAAGGCACCAGAGACCTGGGAAGTGAGAGACTCAGGACTTAGATGAAATGCCTGACAGTAGGGAGTGGGTATTTATAGAGTTCACCTCTAACAGGAAGACAGAGCATCAAATGAGGGAGGGGGTTGCCAGCCCACAGTCAAAACTGTGACCTATAATTGTTCCTGTTTGAAAGAACTACCTTGATGGAAATGGAGTGGAGCCTGAGGAATAGGTCAAGTGACAGGCCTAAAGTGGGATCCAGCTCAAGAGGAGGTCCCAAGGCCTGACACTATTACTGAGTCTATGGAGCACTCACAAAAAGGGATCTAGCATGACTGTACTCTGAAAGACTCAACAAACGGCTGAAAGAGTCAGCTGCAGATATTTGCACTCAACCAATGGACATGAGCAGCTGATTCCTGTGGTTGAATTAGGGAAAGGTGGAAAGAAGCTGAGGAGGAGGGAGACCCTGTAGCAACACCAGCAGTCTCAATTAATCCAGATCCCAGAGATCTATCAAACACTGGACCACCAACCAGGTAGCCTACACCAGCTGATAGCAGTCCCCCCACTCCCAACACACATGTTCAGCAGTGGACTACTGGGTCTGTGCTCAGTCAGAGATGATGCACATAACCTTCAAGAGATTGGAGGCCCCAGGGAATTTATAGGTCAGTTGTGGTAGGGGGTGGGGGTGGGGAGGAGGTATAGGATGTGGAACATTTGGAGGGTGGTCCAAAGCAGGTATAAAATCTGGAGTATGAAAGTAAATAGAATAAATAACTGAAAAAATAAAATCCAATAATATACATATTAATACATACACATATATATGTATAATACATACATACATATGTATGTAAACATTCCTTATAGGTTTTCATAATATTTCCCTAATACATAAAGTTTTATCATATACTTGAAAACATTAATTCCATGTTCTTCCTCTCACCTTCTCCTTTCCAGGTAGCCCTGCTTCTAATGCTCCTATCACATGTACATGTGTGTCTGTGTGTGTGAAAACCCTCCCTCCTTTCTTGAGAACACTAAAGGCACATATGCCAGCTTTACTGCATTATAACTATGTCTGACAACAGTGATATAAACCAGCTTGTACGTTCCTTGTTACTCAGCAATTCACTACAAGGGGAATGGCAGAATAATTTGCAGAATGATTAAGTTCCTCTGTAATTAGTAAAATGTCTATTCCCTTGTAAAAAGATGCAATGATTCCAAAATTACATATAGTAAAAACATGGAGGAAATTTTATTGTTAATAAGATTATATTTAATGTCCTCTCCAGTTTCTGGTTTAAATCATTATCAAGAAATAGCTTTCTGGGCTGGAGAGATGGAACAGCCATTAAAGGCTAGGCTCACAACCAAAAATATAAAGAATAGCTTTCAGTCTTAAGTTATCTGAAAGTTGTCATATAATATACAACTAATCTCGGATTATTTTCTACCTCATCAAAAAATAAGTGTCAATTAACATTTTATCAAATACATACTTAGTTACTATTTTTATACTTTGAGAAGCAATATCCTTTGTGCAATTTTGAGAATACTGGAATATATATGCATATACCTATACTTACATATTTATAAAAACAATATTTTAAAAAGCTATAGATTTGAAAGAGTGCAAAAAGAAAGATTTGGGAGGATTTGAAGGGAGGAAAAGAAATGGAGAATATATAATTATATGAAAAAATCAAAAAGCAAAAGCAAAATAAAAGTTATTTATAAATGTAAAAAGTGGAGCTACGATTGTGGATCTGTACTCCACTCCCAAGGCCAGAAATGTGCCTGCTTCACATTTGATCTACTGTCCCCTAGATCAACCAGGTGAGACACACCCCAGTTCCCTGTAGCTGAGCCTCCTGCAAAGCTGGCTGCCCTGAGGGTGGCCAGGATTTTCTATGTTCCATCTCTGGTCCACATCTCTACTTGCAATTGCAGACCTGCACTCTACTCCCCAGGCCTCAGCTCTGCCTGCCTCCTGGGAGGCCTGCTGACACCAGAGACAACAGTGTCAGAGGACTGCCAGGCCAGACAACACCAGAGATACCCACATGGCTAAAGTCAAGCACAAGAAGAAAAAGGAACAAAAGGCACTGCAAGATGGCTCCATCAGAACCCACCTCTCCTATTACCATAAGCCCTGGATATAGTAACACACCTGAAGTGCAAGACAATGAGCTTAAATTTCATGCTATGAAGATGATCAAGGCCTTCAAAGAAGAAATAAATAAATCCTTTTAAAAATACAGGAAAATACAACCAAACAGTTAGAGGCTTTTAAAGAGGAAATGGATGTGGAGAAGAGGAACACTCCTCTATTGCTGATGGGATTGGAAACTGGGACAACCACTGTGGAAATCAATCTGGAAGTTCCTCAGAAAACCTGAAGACCCAACAAAACCACTCGTGGGAATCTACCCAAAAGATGCCCCACCATGCCACAGGGGCACATGCTCCACTACATTCATAGCAACCTGCCTTATCTGTGTCATCGAGAAGCTGTAAGCAACCCAGATGTCCCATGACAGAAGAATGGATACAGAAAACGTGGTTCATTTACAAAGGAATACTAATCAACTATTAAGAACAAAGACATCCTGAATTTTGCAGGCAAATGGATGGAACTAGAAAATATCATCCTGGGTGAGTTCACTCAGACCCAAAAGAACATGCATGGTATGTACTCACTAATAAGTAGATATTAGCCAAAACCAAAACAAAACAAAAAGTACAGAACACCCAAGATAGAGTTCACAGAACTCAAAAAAGGTCAACAAGCTGGAGGGCCCAGATGAGAACACTTCAGTTTCACATGGGTAGGGGAAGAAAACAATCACAAGGGAGGCAAAGAGGGAGGGACCTGGGAGGGAAAATGGACAGGTCGAGGAGAGGGTAATATGATGTGGTATTGGGCTGGGGAAAATGACTGAAGCTCTTAGGGCCAGCAGAAAAAATGTAAACAGGCAATGTAGGAGGTTGGAGGGACCCTCCAGAATGTAACAGAGACCTGGGAAGTTAGAGACTCTCAGGAATTAAAAGGAGGGACCTAAGAAGAGATGCCCTCCAGTAGGGAGAGGAAACTTACAGAGTCTATCTCCATCAGAAAGTCAGGGATCAAGTGAGGGATGGGTGAGTTCACACACTCAAAACTATGACCCATAATTATTCCTGTCTGAAAGAACTACAGGGATAGAAATGGAGAGGAGCCTGAGGAAAAGAAGGTCCAATGACAGGCCCAAAGTGGGATCCAGCTCAAGGGGAGGTCCCAAGGCCTGATACTATTACTGAGGCGATGAAAACCTCACAAAAAGAGACCTATCATGACTCTCCTCTAAAAGACCCAAGAAGCAGCTGAAAGAGTCATATGCAGATCTTTGCACCCAATCAATGGACAGAAGCTGCTGATTGACCCCTGTAACTGAATTGGGAAAAAGCTGGAAGAAGCTGAGTAGGAGGGCAACCCTGTAGGAGGACCAGCAGTCTCAATTAATCTGCAACTCTCCCCTCCCCAGGAGATCTCTTAAACACTGGACTACCAACCAGGCTGTATACACCATCTGATATGAGCCCCCCCAACACATATACAGCAGAGGACTGCTGGTCTGGGTTTAGTCAGAGAAGATGCATCTAACCCTCAGGAAACTGAAGGCCCTGTGGAGTTTAGATGTCTGGTAGGATGGGGGGTGGGGGGTTGGGGCATGGGAGGTAGGGAAAGACATCCTCAAGGAGACAGGGGGCAGTAGGAAGTTTGGGATGTGGAACAGTCAGAGGGTGGACCAGAAGAAGAATAAGATCTGGAGTTTAAAATTAATTAATTAGTTAATTCATTAATAATAATAAAGAAAAGTAAAAGTCATCAGATCCTACTACAAAAGCCTATACTCAACAAAAATCTAGATGAAATGGACACCAGATACCAAAGTTAAGTCAGGTTCAGATAAATCATCTAAACAGTCCCATAACCCCTAATGAAATAGAAGTAGTCATTAAAAGTTTCCCAACCACAAAAGGCCAGGACTAGATGGTTTTAGTGAAGAGTTCTATCAGATGTTCAAAGACAACCTCATACCAATAGGTTTCAAACTACTCCACAAAATAGAAACAGAAAGAACACTACCTAATTCATTTTATGAAACCAGTTGTGCTGATACCTAAACCAACAAAAAAGAAGAACTTCAGACCAATTTTCCTTATAAATATTGATACAAAAAGGCTCAATAAAATTCTCACAAAATGAAAAAAAGGGGGAAACATAAATACAAAGAATTACAGGAAAATACAACCAATCAGGTAAAGGAAAAGAATAAAACTGTTCAAGACCTAAAAACTGTTCAAGAACAAACATTACAAACATCAAAATAACAGGAACTAAATATCATTGGTGATTAATAACTCTCAGCATCAGTGGACCTAATTCCTCTATTAAAAACACACAGGCTACCGGAGTGTGCGCAAACAGAATTCCATCATTCTGCTGTAAAAAATAAGCACACCACAGCAATAAAGATAGAGACTACATCAAAGGAAAGAGTTTTCCAACTAAACAGATCTAAGAAACAAGCTGAATTAGCCATTCTAATATATAATAAAATATACTTTCAATCAAAGGTAGCCAAAAGAGTTGAGCTAGGACATTTCATACACATCAAACAAAAAATCCACCAATCTGAACATTCAATTATGAGCATCTATGCCCCAAATGCAAGGGCACAAACATTTGTAAAAGAAACATTTCTAAAGCTTCAATTATAAACAAAGAATAATAGTGGGGGACTTCAACTCCCACTTTCAGCAATGAACATCTAAACAGAAACTAAAGAGAGAAATAATGAAACTGGTATTATAAACATAATAGATCTACCAATATCCACAAAACCCTGTACCCAAACACAAAGGAATAAACCTTCTTCTCAGCACCTCAGAGAACCTTCTCTAAGATTCACCATATACTCGGTCACAAACAAAACCTCAACAGATACAAGGAGATTAACCCTTGCATCTCACCAGATCACCTTCACTTAAACTTAGATTAAACTAGACTTCAATAACTGAAACAAGACAAAGCCTATGATCTCATGGAAAATGAACAACTCTATACTCATTGACCACTGCATCAATGAAACAATTAAGAAAAAAGTCAAATACGTTGTAGAATTCAATAAAAATTAAGGTACAACATACTCAAACTTATGAGACACAATGAAAGCAGAGCCAAGAGAAAAGTTCATTGCACTAATTGCCTTCAGGAAGAAGTTGAGGAGATCACATACAAGCAACTTAATATAACACCTGAAAGCGGTACAACAAAATGTAGCAAACATACTCAAGATGAGCAGAGGACAGGAAACAATCAAACACAGGTATGAAGTCAATCAATCAAAAACAAAGAGAATAATGTAAAGAATCAATTAATCCAAGAGCTGTTTCTTTGAAATCAACAAGTTAGACAAACTCCCAGCCAAACTGATTAAAAGTCAGAGAGACAGTATCCAAACTAACAAATCATAGATGAAAAGGGAGACATAACAAAAGACAATAAGGAATTTCAAACATTATTAAATTTTACTTCAGAAGCCTGTACTCCACGAAATTGGAAAATCTAAATGGAAAGGACGATTTTCCAGACAGAGACCACTTATCAAAGTTAAATCACCATCAAGTAACCTATTTAAACTGTCCTAGAACACCTGCTGAAACAGAGTGGTCATTAAAAGTCTCCCAAACAAACAAAAACACCTGGGGCTAGGTGGTTTCGGAGCAGATTTCTAAGAAACTTTCAAAGAAGAGCTAATAGCAATATTCTTCAGACTAATCTACAAAATAGAACCAGGCCTCAGTCACCCTGATAACCAAACTAACCAAACAAGGACTCAACAAAGAAAGAGCATTTTAGACTGGTTTCTTTTATAAACATTAATGCAAAAATAGTCAATTAAATCCTCTACAAACTAAATCCAAGAACATATAAAAATCTTCATTCAACATGATTATGTAGGCTTCATCCAAGGCTTTTAGGGATGGTTCAATAGATAAAAATCCATGAATATACTTTGCCATATAAACAAACTGAAAGAGAAAAATGATGTGATTACATTATCAGATGCTGGTAAAGTCTTTTCAAAATTCAAAATCCCTTCATGTAAAAACTCTTGGGGAGATCAGTGATACAAGATGCATTTCTAAACATAATAAAAGCAATATGCAGCAAGTCAATAGCCAGCATCAAATTAAATGAAGAGAAATCTAAAACACAAGAAAATAAATCTAAACACATCTAAAAGGAATCTAAAGGACAAGGCTGCCTACCCTCTCCCTATCCAATATAGTTCTTGAAGTTCTAGCTAGAGCAATAAGACAACTAAAGGAGCTGAAGCACATGCAATTTGGAAAGGAAGAAGTCAATTTTTTGCTATGTTGGAGATAATATGATAGTATAAATAATGGATTCCAAAATTGTACCAGAGAACTCCTATAGCTGATAAGTACCTTCAGCTAAATAGCTGAATATGAAGTTAATTTAAAAAAATCAGTAACCCTCCTTTATACAAAAGATAAACAGGCTGATAAAAAAATTAGGGAAAGAACACCCTTCACAGTAGCCACAAATAATATAAACTATCTTGGTGTGACTCTAAGCAAGCAAGTAAAAGACATGTGTGACAAGAACTTCAAATCTATGTAGAAAGAAATTGCAGAAGATACCAGACAATTGAAAAATCTCATTAGTAGATCAGTAGGATTAACATAGAAAACATGACCATCTTACAGAAAGCAATCTACAGATTCAATGCAGTTCTCATCAAAATTCCAATATGATACTTAAATACCTTGAAAAAGCAATTTTCAACTCCATACAGACAACAAATATACCTGGATAGGAAAAATAATCTTGCACAATAAAATAATTTCTAGAGGAATCACCATCCCTGATTTCAAGCTGTATTACAGAGTATTAGTAATAAACACTTCATGGTATTAGTATAGAAACAGACAGTATGATTGATGAAATCAAATCAAAGTCCTAGAAATATACCCACACACCTACGCACACTTGATTTTTGACAATGAAGTCAAAACCATACGGTATAAAAAGAAAGCATCTTCAAAGAGTGGTGCAGATCTAACTGAATGTCTACATATAGAGATCCATATTTATCACCCTGCACAAAAGTCCAAATGCATCAAAGACCTCAACACTAAATGTAACAGAAGAGAAAGCAGTAAATAACCTTGAAAACATCAGTACAGGAAACAATTTCCTGAACAGAACTCCAGTGACTCAGGCCCTAAGATCAACAATTAAGAAAAAGGACCTCCTGAAATTTAAAAGCCTCTGTAAGGCACATGGCACTGTCAATAGGACAAAACAGCAACCTACAGATTGGGAAAATATCTTCAGTTGTGGGAGCCCTGCTGGGCTCACTAAAGAACTCAAAACCGAAACCAGAGACTTAGCTCGCTGGGG
>NW_022196915.1:92709333-92766427 GCF_008632895.1 Mastomys coucha | reverse complement strand
ACCTCAAGTTCCCGTTCGTGGAGCTCCCACGGGATGAAGTGAAGCTAGGAGCTCGGCTTCCTTCATTCAGTAACCCTACATCTTACACGGAACTAAGATCTAAAATATATAAATAACTCAAGTAGTTAGACTGCAAAATCCCAAATAATCCAACTAAAAATAGGGTACATAGCTAAACAGCAAATTTTCAGCAGAGGAATCTCTAATAGACCAGAAGCCCTTAAAGAAATGATCAACATCCAAGATTAACAGGGAACTGTAAAACAGAGTGACCCTGAGAGTCCATCTTTTTTTTATTACTTTTTATTGTTTTACAGTCTAGTTGTTACCTCCCTCCAGGTCTGATCTCCCACACTTCTTCATCCCATTCTTCCTCCCCCTGTCTCCAAGTAGATGTCCCTACTACCTCCCCACCACTACCCTCCCCCTTGCCAACTAGCCTCTTCACTCCCTGGGGCCTCAAGTCTCTCAAGGGTTAGGCACTTCTCCCATTGAGACCTGGTTGGTGGTTCAGTGTCTAAGAGATTTCAGGAGTTCAGGTTAGTTGAGACTGCTTGTCTTCCTATGGGGTCCTCCTTTTGCTCAGTGTCTTCAAGCCTTTCTGTAATTCAACCACAGGGGTTTCAGACTTCAGTCTATTGGTTGGGTGAAAATACCTGCATCTGACTCTTTCAGGTACTGGTTGGACCTCTCAGAGGGCAGCTATTCTAGGCTCCTGTCTGTAAATACACTACCATAGCATCAGTAATAGTGTGAGGCATTGGAGACTCCCCTTGAGATGGATCCTAAGTTGGACCTGTCATTGGATTGCCTTTCACTGCAGTTCTTTTACACAGGAACAATTCTGGGTCAGTTTTTGACTGTGGGATGGCAACCCCATTCCTTGACTTGAGGCCCTGTCTTTCTACTAGAGATGAACTCTACAAGTGCCCTCTTCATAATGCTGAGCATTTCATCTAAGGTCTTTCCATTTGAGTCCTGATGTCTCTCACCTCTCAGGTCTCTCATACTTTCTAAAGGGTTCCCCACTTCCCCTTCCCCTAGGTTATATATTCCCATTTATTCTGATGGGCCTAGGAACTTCTCTCTTGTTCTCACTCACATACCTGATCATGTTCTTCTTTTCACTACCAGGTTCCCTCTCCTACCCAGGTCCCTCCAATGGCCAGGCTCTAAGATGAAGAATTGATAAATGAGAGCTCATGAAACTGGAAAGCTTCTGTAAGGCAAAGGACAATACCAATAGGACAAACTGGAAATCTACAGATTGGGAAAAAGTCTTCACTAACCCCACATCCAATAGAGGCCTAATACCCCAAATATATAAAGAATTCAAGAAGCTAACCCCTAAGGAACCAAACAAAGGAACAAAAGAATGGGGTATTAAACTAAACTGAGGGTTCACAACGGAGGAATCTCAAATGACAGAGAAGCACTTAAAGATATGTTAAAAGTCTGTAGTCATCAGAGAAATGCAAATCAAAATGACCCTGAGATCCACCTTAAACCAACCAGACTGTTTAAGATCAAAATCTCAGGTGACAGCACATGTTGACAAGGATGTGTGAGAAAGAGGAAGACTCTTCCATTGCTGGTAGAATTGCAAACCGGTACAACTACTTTGGACATCAATCCAGGTTCCTCAGAAAATTGGAAATAGATCTACCTGAAGACCCAGCTGTACCACTCTTTGGCATATACCCAAAAGATGTCCCACCATACTACAGGTACATGCTCCAGTATGTTCATAGCAATCCTATTTATGATAGCCAGAAGCCAGAAATGACCTAGGTGATCCACAAGGGAAGAATGGATACAGAAAATGTGGTTCATTTATAGACTGGAATGCTATTCAGCTGTTAAGAATGAGAATATCAAGCCGGGTGGCGGTGGTGCATGCCTTTAATCCCAGCACTTGGGAGGCAGAGGCAGGGGGATTTCTGAGTTCCAGGCCAGCCTGGTCTATGTCTCGAAAAAAAAAAAAAAAAAAAAAAAAGAATGAGGATATCATGAGTTTTGCAGGCAAATGGATAGAACTAGAAAATATCCTGAGTGATGTTACTCAGATCCAAAAGGACATGCATGATATGTACTCACTAGTAAGAGAATATTATCCAAAAAAGTAAATAACACCTAGGAATCAATCCACAGAACTCAAGAAGATTAATAAACAGAAGGGCCCAAGTGAGGATGCTTCAATTCCATAAGGGAGGAATTGAAGGGAGGAAGAAAATAATCACCTGAGATTCCATCTTACCCCCACCAGAATGGCTAAGTTCAAAAATTCAAGCAACAGCACATGCTGACCAGGATGTGGAGCAATGGTCACATTCCTCCATTGCTGGTGAGAGTACAATCTTTAAAAACCACTCTGGAAGTCAATTTTGAGTTTTCTCACGAAATTGTTTTACCCAAAGACCCAGCTGCACTGCACTTGGCATATACTCAAAAGATGTCCCACCATATACAGGGACACATGCTCCACTGTGTTCGTAGCAGCCTAAAGACCCAGCTGTATGACACTTGGGCTCTACCATACCACAAGGACACATACTCCACTATGTTAATAGGAACTTTATAGGAAATAGCCAAAAACTGAAGAGAATGTTTTCAGATGTTTCTATGGATGCAGAATGATGTGGATTATTTACACAATGGAATAATACTCAGCTATTAAAAACAAAAGAAATCATGAAGTTTGTGGGCGAATTAGTGGAAGTAGAAAATATTGTCTCCTAAGGGTGGTAACCAGAACCAAAAAAGGACATGCATGGTTTGTACTCACTGAGAAGTAGATATTAGCATCAAGGCACAGGATACCCCCACTACACTCCACATAAGAACATAAACGAGAAGGAAGGACCAAGTGGGGATGCTAGAATCTCAATTATTAGGGGCAATAGTCTTAGGATGCAAATGGAGTGAGAGAAATGGGTGGAAAATTTATGAAGAGGAGAATGGGGTGGGTTCAGGATTAGGTGTGGGAAGTAACAGGAGAGAAGACCAGAGGACCAGGAAAATGAATGGAAACCTGCAGCTGGCAGGGTTTTCAGGGGTGGCAAGAGTCTCTAGTATGTGCCAGAGACCTGAGGTGGGGAGGCTCCCAGAAGTCTGTGTGGGTGATGTTGGCTGAGACTCTCAGCAGTAGGGATATGGCACCTGAAGAGGGCATCAACTGTAGCCAGGCAGGATCCACGATAAGGACACCAACTCATTCACAAAACCCCAAATTTATCCTGTCTATAAAAAATATTAAAGAAAAAAAAGGAGTAGAAACTGAAGGAATAGCCTCTCAATAACTGGCCTAGCTTGAGACTCATCCCATGGGTAAACACCAATTCTTGGTCTGATTAATAGTACTCTTTTATCTTTGCTGACAGGTGCCCCCCATTACTGTCCTTTGAGAGGCTCCACACTGCAGCTGCTGAAACCGATGCAGAGATCCACAATCAAACCTTGAACATAACTCAGACACTTATGGAAGATTTGGGGAAACTATTCAGGGCCCTGAAGGGGATTGGAACCCCACAGATCAACAGAGTCAACTTACCTTCGAAGCTGAAAGAGACTGAACTGCCATTCAAAGAGCATACATGGGCTGGACCTAGGGCCCCACACATCTCTAAAAAATATGCAGCTTAGTCTTCCTATGGGTCCTCTAAAAACTGGAGAGAGGACTTTTCCTAAAGCTGTTTCATTTGGGGTCTGTGGAATCCATTCCTATAGTTGGAAATCCTTCTCTCTACTCAGTGGAAAGGATGTACCTGGCCCTGCAGATACTTGATATTCTATGGTGGGTTGACACTTGTGGGGGGCGCTATACCCTCTTAAGGAGAAGGTGAATTGGGCATGGGGGTATGGACTGTGTAAGGTGGAGAAAGTGGAGGAAGAGAGCCTTGATCAGAATGTAAAGTGAATAAATCAATTAATTAATGAAAAAGTCACATAAATATCTGAAAAAAAAAAACCTGGTACATGTCAAAAATATCTAAAGAAAATTTGTGTTATGATAGGAATATTCTTTTTCCAGTCTGCTAATACGTGAAGACACAGATCTTTTAAAGTTGTGTATTATGATTCACTGCGAATAGAATTTTTATTTAAAGATGAAGCATATGGTGCATGCAGAAGGAGAAACAGAATGCAGGCAAGTATGGGGCTCAGGAAAGCATCTCCTATGCCAGGCCCCTGGGGCTTCTATTTGTACATGACTGTGCTCTGTCACTGCATTTAACTACAGTACTCAGTCAGACTATGAGAAATCCTGGCTGCCTATGAACGCAAAGCCAAATTCTACAGAATGCCTTTCACTTCCTGTAGAAGTTTGTAATTCACAGTTGATGAAAATGTTATGCCAATTGGAAACCATTAACTTAAAATAATAATAAATATATCAAACCTAGAATTTATGCTGGTCTTTATCATGGTCAGAGTAGCACGAGGATACTAAATCTACTTCAGACTTGTATCTTGATTTAATATGTTTATTCATCCCAATTAAACAGTATATATGATTTATTTTCATGTATTTTATAAAAGTTTCAGATAAACTTTAACTACTTAAATTCCAACATCAGTATTGTCAATTTTGCTTTCGGATCAGTCAGATTAATCTGAGAAAATAAGTAGCATTTCTCAAAATGTAAGTATCACTTTTGGTTGTCAGTGTTCATCTACAAAATGTATCTCTCCCTCCTAACAGTATCCAGGACGTGTTGTTCAATTACACCCGACTCTATTAAAACGTTTTATTGCATATTTAGTTTTTGGCGGCATTAGTAAGACTTGTCAAGGTTGTGACAAATACCTAAGAAGGACTATTTAAAGGAAGAAGGATGAAATTTGCCTACATTTTAATCCTTCATTTTAGTATAGTATATACAATAGACAAGGCTCAAAGTAAAGACCATATAGAAGCATAGGAAATTACAGAACCTCAGCTCTGTAGAGGTTCTCTACTATTGTAGAGAACCTCACTACTGTGCCACTAAACCCTTAGTTAGGTACAAAACTCTGATGTTCTCATCACCTCCTATCATGCCATCAAAATATCCACCCTTAAGAATTAATCTTGACTATAACAATGCCCTCAGTACCCATGTATCCTCAAAAGTCTATCATGCTCTAGCAAGTTTAAACATTTAAGCTGCTAAGAAACAATTCTATGAAAGCTACAGTTTTCAGCCCCTAGACTCTAAGGCTTATCTGTATCTAAAATTACAGGATGTCTTGTGTTCTGTGACATTTTCTTAGGACATGTGAACAAATATCTGTTGATATTAGATACGGTTCTAGTGATGGGAAAGATGCTATGACACCACGCAAATCTTGATATAAAAATCAGTCTATTAGTGTTACAAGATCTAAGATGAAGGTGCTAGCAAGAGGATATATTACTCAAAGGCAGTCTCCTTTACTGAAAAGCCACTCGATCATAGGGTACAAATTCAGTAAGGATCACTATTGAAGCTCTCAGTCAAGGCGGAAGGAAGCTTTTCTTTTAACAATTGTCCACTGCTTGTATATAAAACCTCAGTAGGAGCCTGTAAAGTATGTCTTAAAAGCTATCTTCTTCCATCCAGGATGGAACATTTCAGTTCAGAAGTATTAATTGCATAACAAATGTAATCCATCTTCAAAAGCCATCTTCATTCTTATAGGATAGAACATTTCAGTTCTTAATTCTTAGCTGAATAAGAAATACATTCCATTTTCAATGGTTCCCATAGTTTTATTATTTATTTATTTGTTTGTTTATTTGTGGATTCATGAGGATTATTTTATTTTACTTTGAGAAAATGTGTGATTTATAAAAGAACTTATATATCTGTGTGCATGCAGCTAGTAGGAATTTCTAGAAAGCAGCATTAGTAACAGTAATTAAAATTCTTAACTAGTCTTAACTAGTCTTAACTAGTCGTTGCCTTTACCAACATCTGTCGGGAAGTGCAGCTGGCATGTTCACAGTGTTGTATTTTTGTCATTTTAAGGTGGAAACTCTTTAATATGTTATATAATGGTGTGAGAATTGTTGTATGACTTACCATAGCTTTAAAAGGTTTACCATTGTTTAAATGTTCAGGTAGAGTGTACAAACTGAGAATCAAAACAAATTCATATCTTTGAGCTCCTATAGAGTATATTATAAATTATACTACCAAATACAATAACAATGCAAATATTTCCATTCCAAAAAGAAGAAATAGTTATTATTATGAGAAAGAATCATATAAAGTCAAGAACAAACACAATTGAATGTGATGGGTAGGCTTAGATAAGAAGACAATTCAGACGTGTTTATTCCTCTTTAGTTTAAACAATGTATTGGATCTTGTAAAAGTAACTTTTATTTAAAATATCTAATTGTCATCTCTGAGGCTTACTGCTAAATAAACTCAACCTACCTACCTCTCTTTCTTTCTCCTTCCTTTCTTCATCCTTCCCTCCCTACTGTTCTCCTAAATTATGTCTTATCTCTTCTTTCAAGAGTACCATCACTCTGATTCATTCTGTCAATTTTTTCTCTGATTCACCACATAGCTCTTTCCTTCTACTAACTAATTTTACCTACATTATCTGGGATTAAAATTGTACAGTAAGGATTTATCTATATTCCTGTCAGAGGGATAAAATGCGTGTCATTACAGTTAGACCACACAGAACTAGAAGTTTTGTGGATATGAACCCTTGTCAGAGCAGCCTTGTTGCTGGAATAAAATTCCTCTATGACATCTACATTTAACTTCCCACAAAGTATTAGTGGCTAAACAAATTATAACAATATTTGCCACAAACTAAGAAACATCTACTCCATATCTACCTGTGAGTGTGTGGCTTCCTCCCATATACATGTAAGAAACAGAATCTACATATAGATAGTTTTGCTGAAGTCAACATTGAAATAATGGATACATAATAAACATGTAATCCATTGACAATTGTTTTTTAGTAACCACTCCATTTGCTTACATCTCCCAAATGATATCCTACTTCCTGATTACCCCTCCAAAAGCCTCCTATCCCACAACCTTCCTTTTCCACCCCTACTCCTCTAGCATTCCGCTATGCTGGGGCATCAAACCTCCACAGGACCAAGGGCCTCTCCACCCACTGAAGTCAGACAAGGCCATTCTCTGCTACCTATGTATCTGGAGCCATGGATCCTTCCCTGTACACTTGTTGGTTGGTAGTCTATTCCCTGTGAGTAATGAGTGGTCCAGCCAGCTGATGTTGTTCTTCCTATGGTGTTACAAACCCTTTATCTCCTCAAGTTCTCCTGCCAGCTCCCCTACTAGGGTCTCTGAGCTGTCCCTCAACAGAAGAATGGATACAGAAATTGTGGTACATTGACACAATGGAGTACTACTATTAAAAACAATGATTTCATGAAATTCCCAGACAAGTAGATGGAACTAGAAAATATCATCCTGAGTAAGGTAACCCAAATGCAAATGAACACACATAGTATGTACTCACTGATAAGTGGATATTAGCCCCCAAACTCACAATGCCCATGATACAACCCATAGACCAAATGGAGCTTAGGAGGAAGGAAGACCAGGGCATGGATGCTTCAATCCCACCTTGAGGTGGTGAACAGGATCATGGTGGAAAGTGGAGGGAGGGAGAACCTCAGAGGGAGAAAGGAGGGAGAGGACATAGGTGGGGCAGTATCATGTAATTGAAGGGACAAGAGAGACATACAGAGGGTCAGGAAATCAAATAAAAAAATGTACCAGGGGTGGGGCATGAGGAAATAGGGCTAGCCACTGGAGGGTCCCAGATACAAGGGAAAAGAGAGGCTCTCAGGACCCAAAGGGGATGATTTTAGCAGTGAAAAGGAGATAGAACTTGTTGATACCACCTCCAGCAGATAGGCACAACCCCAGGTGGAGGGATGGGGGTCACATACCCATCTCAAAAGTTTTTAACCCAGAAATGTTTCTGCCCAAAGGAAAAACAGGGACAAAAAAATAGAACAGAGACTGAAGGAAGGGCAATCTCTGCACTGCCCTACCAGTGAATCCACCCTGTCCACAAATGTCAAACCCTAACACTGTTGCTATTGACAAGAGGTGCTTGCTAATAGGAGCCTGGTGTGGCTGTTACCTGAGAGGTTCAGCTAGCAACTGACCAATGCAGATGTGGATGCTCTGAGCCAACCATCAATCAATTCACTGACAAATTAAGTGTAAAGTAAAAAGGAAATGCAAATGTATTAGACAAAAGTCAAATTACTTGTTTGCCTTTTAAAACGTGTTCTGCAAAAATAGCCATAGTTCCTTTCTATGACATTTGCATCTATGGTCT
The DNA here is from genome assembly GCF_008632895.1 of Mastomys coucha. Lineage (NCBI taxonomy): Eukaryota > Metazoa > Chordata > Mammalia > Rodentia > Muridae > Mastomys > Mastomys coucha. Next base: position 92,758,117 of record NW_022196915.1, on the reverse strand, counting down.
TATTAATTATTCTAAAAACATAAAATATTGTTTCCCAGAATAAAAATAAAAGTTTTGGTGGGTTACCCTTTGAAAGCAAGTGAGTCTTGATGATATGGTAGATGATTTTCACATTTTCTTCTTGTTTCTGAAAGCAGCTCTGATTTTCAACATTTTCAATAATGCTTTCAGCATATTTATTTACATGGCTAAGTGCTTCTGAAGTTGATTTGCATTTGTAAGGTGTCAGAACTCCCTCCACAAATAATAAAGGGCGAATTAGAAAAGTGCATTAAACATCCTCATAGTCATTATCTTACCAATACTAAGTAATCAGCCCTATTTTAAACTACATAATTAGTAGTAAAAGCCAAATTATTTTATGAAAGCCAAAATGAATGTTAAAGTAGGGGCAAGAGCAAAAGATATCAGAGGAATCAAATAGCAAATGCAAATAAAATAACAATAGGTAGAGAGATATGTGGTTTATCCAGAATAGTCCATTAGGGTGTATTTTTAATGTTTACAATAGGAAATGTACTAATTCACATTTCATTCACCATTGTTGAGTTTGTAGTGATGAAAGATAAATTAAATTTTACCTTTATTTGTACCAAAGCTTTATAAAATTAAGAAATTTGATTATCAAATGATAATTCATTTTGTGTTTGTGTTTATAGTATATTCCTGTTTGCTTACTTATTGGTGGTAAGAATGAGTAGCAGCTTTTTTGAAATGATTGCTTTGGTTTCTCATTTTAGAAATCATAGGTCATGATAACATCCACCCCTTCCCACCATACACACACACACACACACACACACACACACACACACTTTCCTTTGTTGTTGCAATTGAGAAAATACGTGTTCTTACTGAGCTATATTGGATATAGAATTAACATTCAAACATTTACAAAGACTCAAGTAACACATTTCATTGCATAAGATTTATAGTCCAACCCTAAAGAAAAACAAGACCCCTAGACCTCAAATTTTTCATGAATTCGGGAAAGCTGATATTGTAACAATTAATTCTCTCTCAACAGCAAATTTTTTCTCAATATCAAAGTGGGAGAGTGTCAGAAATCCCAAATAGATGATGACACATTTAATCCATGGCTTGAAAATGAATAGTTAGAGAAGACATGTGCTTTTAACCAATGTGAAATCTAAGAAGAGATGAGCATGACCATAACATATCCATTCAGCAAGATAATTGCATCCTCTGTTATAGCAGTGAAAGGAAAAGGAGGAAGGAAAATAATATTTGGGTGGCAGAGTGAAATGCTGGTCAATGGTGAGATGAAGGTATTTGTCTAAAATAAATATACTTGCTCTTTGTCACAAGGTTCATAAATTTAGTTCAGCATACATGATATCTTTATCACATAAGTTCTCCTCAATTAGAACACATGAAAAATAAGTAGTTATGTTTCTGGTTGAATTTGTGATAGTTTTGGCTTAAAAGTCAACATCCCTTTCTGAAAAAAAAATAAGGCAAATATAAAACGTCTTTGATCTTTTCAAAGCATTCATAGAAATATTAGCACAGGTGAATTGGTGAAGATAATTTGACTTTTCCTTTTCCTAAACAACTCATTTCATTTTCACTCTTAGAGAGACTGTGTGATAACCATGCCACCCATTAATTAAAGCATTTTCCCTTGTCAGGCCTTTTGTAGAACTCATGATTCAGACACTAGTAAATTTTTTCATGCAAAGGAAACTCTCAAGAGTGAAAATATAGAGGTAAGCTTAAAATATTTCTGTGCTTGTTTGTTTAGTAAAAACTAAGATTTAGTTTTTTAAGTTGAAAAGAAAACCTCCATGACACATAAAATATGAAAACATACTTTAGAGAATGCAGCTGAGTTTTCCCTTACCAAGAAGAATAGATAGATCCTTGTTGTTTTGGGTTCTTGCATCGAAACTTGATGTAGTACAATACACCAGTACATAAAGCATTTCATATGACTCCTGGTAAATAATAGATAACAAATCCAAAGGAGTACAATTTTAGTAGTTGTGACAATGTCCAGGAAATATTCCATGAAGGCTCCAAATGAAGAGGTCAGATGAGAAAGAGAATCATTTGGTGTGTTGAGACAGAAAGACTTGTGCTTATTTAAGGAGTATGAATGCAGCAATGCAACCCCCATTTAAATCAACTTCCATTCAAGCCAAATTATAGTTATTATGGTTTCATTTCTAAAGAGGATCAGAATAACAATGGAGCAAGATATTGTGGATTAGTGAACTCATCACACATCTGTGTCTGATAGACTTCAAGACATGCTTGTTAGAGTGTGAGGAGACTCATGTTTTCCAGTGTCTTTTTTCCAATCACAAAAGTTGAAAGTTAAAGAACGAACTTATATGATGAGATCTAGGATTCTCAGAGGATAAATCTTAGAAGAACAATATCTAAGGAGATTGCTAACACAGTTTTTGCCAAGTGTTTCACGTTATGCATGTATGTGTGTATATATGCATGTATATGCATGTATTTATTTATAAACTACTCTAAATTATGCCTAAGTAATGTGAATATATGTATATATGACAAATACAGTGTATAAATTATAAATGCAGCTATATCTGGCATTTAGTACCAAATCTTAAATATCTAAACTGCATGAGTCTAGAAGTGAGAAATTCAGCAACATTCATTGACAACATCAGGCACCAACTCATCTATCTTGTTATCTGTCGACCAAAATATGTCTGCTGTTAGTTTTTATTTATTTGATATTTTCAGCATTCTGGGTTTCTGTCACTGCATCTTGCATTGAACTTTCTATTAAAATATGTTTTATTACCTATTTTGTATTCCATTTCTATTAGCCCGTATATTATAATGCTTTATAGTTTATACTATGGCATAGTTTAGATATGTCAATTTTTGAACTATTTTCACATTCTGATGTTACTATATTTTAAAAATAATTTCTAAAGTAGAACACAAAGTAATTTGAACTAAATAGAGAACCATAAATGTAATATAAGTTATTTGTGTGTGTATGTGTTTAAGGTCTCTTTAAATATATTGTGTTGTTTGTGATATATGTGCATATGTATACATATATATTTATGTATATATGTACATCTATCTCTCTCTCTATATATATACTACAATACATGTATATATACACATACGTATATATAGATATATATGCACAGATGTATGCGGATACCCATGTGTAAGGGCAAAGGTCAGAGATAGGCATTGGGTATTCTCCTCTTGTCACTTTTCTCCTTGTTATTGTGACTCAGAGCAGGAAACTCTGACTCATACATTCAAAATTTTTGTTTCTGTTGTTTTAGGGTTATATTTTCTGCCTTTCTTCCATCCTTTCTTCCTCTCTCCCCAATTCCCTTTTCTTTTTTCTTTTCTCTTTCTTTTCTTCTTTCTTTCTTTATTTCTTCCTTCCTTCCTTTTCTTTTCCTCTTTCTTCTTTTTTTCTTTCTTTCTTTTTTTTTTAGACTGACAATGAGCTACATGTACACAGTACTACAATCATACTCTTTCTGGGTTTAAGGATTCAACATCTGATGCTCAGGTTTATACAAGAGATGCTCCTAGTTTCTTTACCATTTCTCTAGCCCCACCTTCTGTGTTCTTGAATCTTGAATATATAATAAAATTGCTGTAGCATAATTTCACCATATTCAGTGCTAACATATTGAGGAGATACTTCTAATAGTATAAATTAAGAGTTTTCTATCCGTAAGTTAATATCACTTAATAAATGGAGTTATTATAGATAAATATTGAGGTATGTGCTTTAAAATCAGTGTAGTATTTTTGTTGTTGTCATTATTTGTTATTTTGTTTTGTCTTGTTTTTATTTTTAGATTCACTCTCACTTTTTAGATACCAATATACTAGTTTTCACACAGAAAATCCCTGTCACAAAAAAACGAATAAACAAACAAACAAACAATCCATTCATAGAATGGAAATGTGAACTTTTTTGTATCCTACAAACAACAGAGAAATCCATACCTCAACAACTCAATAAAGTAGGAAGTTATATATCAGAGCAATATCAAATGTTTTTCAGCAAGAAGAAAAAGAAAAATAAATATCTACAAGTGTTCCTTATAATTATTCAGAAGATATGTCAACTATATTCTTTTGATAACTTCATGCATGAATACAACTATATCATTCCAGTCTCATATCTCCCTTCTAGTTCCTTCATGCCCACTCTCTTTATGAAATGCATGAATGCTTCTTTAGTTATTATTACTGCATATATATATATGTGAATTTCTTTACTATGATAACTATATTCATAGCCCACATCATCAATTTTCCTCTCTTCTTCTCTGAAATTGCTTTAGAACATCTATCTACATTTTTCCTTTCAGGCATCACTCTTCTCATAATCACTTAATGCTGTACCTTAACAACTCTGGATTCTGTCCATCTGACTTAACCATTTATGAATTTCTATAGTTCACAAAGTCTACCTAAACATTGTACTTCTCATAGGTACATGCATCTTCACTCATTCAGATATATGAGTATATATATATATGTATATAGACATACATATGTATATACATATATACTTATATATACATATATACATATATATGAGTGTATATATATGTATAATGTATAAGTTGAAATATATATGAAGAAAACTAACTTAGCATATTTCAAAACGCATCAGCTGTGAATAGTTCCTTAAATGGAGTAGAGTCTTTGAGCCTCTCTTCTCTATATAGTGTGATGTTGACTGGTGACATCTGGTATGAACCTTGTTCAGGCAACAATAGCTGCTTTGAGTTTATGAGTCTAGTAGCAATGTCCTGTCTATGCAACCCTATTTTGCAGTAGTCTTCTGCCAGTGCTGATCTCTTAGTCAGGGTTTCTATTCCTGCACAAACATCATTACCAAGAAGCAAGTTGGTGAGGAAAGTGTTTATTCAGCTTACACTTCCACATTGCTGACCATCGCCAAAGACATGACTGGAACTCATGCAGGTCAGGAAGCAGAGGCCATGCAGGGATGTTACTTATAGGTTTGCTTTCCCTAGCTTGCTCAACTTGCTTTCTTATAGAATCCAAGACTACCAGCCCAGAGATGGAACCACCCACAATGGGCCCTCCTACCTTTAATCACTAATTGAAAAAATGCCTCAAGGGAGCCTCAAGGGAGGCTCCTTCCTCTGTGATAACTGTAGCTTGTGTCACATCAACACACAAAACTAGCCAGTACAGGTGACTATTATTATTTTTCTGCCATTCTTTTTATAATATTCCCAGAGCACAGGAAGCAGGGAGTATGGTACACATAATATATGTAATGCTGAAAATTCGCCCTGCTCTTGGTTTGTGTGCTTGGTTAAGTTGTAAATCTCCTTGTATTGCTCATTGTCCACTACAAATGCAGTTTCTCCAAAGCTATCTGAAAGCTGGCTTAGCTTGCAGAATAGAGATAAGTTCTTAGAAGACAGTTTGATTCTATGTCAATTTAGCTTATTATAGAGTCTCATGTAGGGTCTGAAAATTCCTTAGCTATGAACCCCAGACCACATTGCAGTACAAGAGATGAGCTTCCTCCTGAGGAATGTCCTTTAAAAAATCAGGATTAAATTTACTCTTCCTGAAGCCTTCCTTCTCTCATTGCACTCGTGGCCACCATTTCAGGCCAATTATTGTTGTAGCTGAAAAGGTTCACAGAAGGGTTAGAATTTTAATGTTTCCTCTCCAACACCATCCTACCTAACTCCTTCCACTACTTTGAGTCAGGTATTAGGAAGTTAACTATCAACTTGTGTTCTCAATGGCTTATGACCAAAGTGTAAGGTGTCTAAAGCAGAGTTAACTAGTCATATTCACCATGCAATTTCAAATGTACATGACTGTATGTTACTTTTTAGTTTAGATGTTAATTTTGGTTAGTAAATTCCCTTTCCTTATTTATTACATGAAAGGTTCAGAGAAATTGTCAGAAGAGGATGAAGTGACATTAAGAGTCACAAGACCAGGAAACTACTGCTAGATAGTATCTTCTAGAAATTCAAATGTAACATTTTTTAAACAAAGCCTTCATAATAAGAGCATCAATTCACATGTTGATATGGAGGAAAGAAATTTCAGTCTCTATCCCTACATAAAAATATTGGTAACCAACAGCTGCTAAGATAAAATCAGTCTTCAGGGATGAGCTCTCTGATAGATTATCAGATCACAAATGGTTGGCCCTAAACACGTGGACCAGAAAACTAACTTTACTCCTTAGGTTGTGTGTGTGTGTGTGTGTGTGTGTGTGTGTGTGTGTGTGTGTGTGTGTAAAACAGAAATAATTATAAAAGTGGTCATGAGTTTGATATGGATTTGAGCAGGGTACTCAAGGAGTTGGAGGAATGAGGAGTAGAAATTATATAAAATTATATACATTAAATTATTTTTAAAAAGAAGTAAATTACTACCGCCAACACACCAAAAGGGGAAAATAATTCATTCTTCCTTAATGGACACCTATCAGTACCTAATATATATTAAACTAACATAATTAGCCTTAAATATCTAGAAGGGTACACTTTAAGGTTATATAAGTAGGGAATCTTAGCACTGTAAATTATAGTTAATAAGAATCATTATAGGTAATTTTCTACTTATCTTTTTTCTACTTTCAGTATTCTGATTTTCCCATAAGAAAAACACCCCTCTTGCTTTATTTAAGTCTTGTTGTTAAAAGTAAATGGAACATTTTTCAGTTTTTAGGATCATTTAACAAACTTAAATGTCTCTGTCACTGATTTGACCATAAGATGGCAAGTTTAGAACATTCACTCGGAAACTTTCATGAAAATTTTATTAAATAGAAAAGAAATCTGTAATCCTTAAAGAATCTGTAAATATCAAACTAATCTGGTTATGTTATTGTGAGTGGATCATAAACAATACAATTCTATGTCTCTGTCTATGTCTCTATGTGTCTCTATCCCACTGTGTGTGTATGTGTGTAATTTCTATATTTCTAGATACATAAATAAAACCTTCTCAATCAGTATAATCATAGTTTCTGATATGTGTTTTCAGGGTTGATCATATACTATTGGAAAGCTAGTTTGTGTGTTCTATTATGAAAGAGATTATTTCTCCTGCTCCCAGCATTCTTTGATTGGCTATAGTTCATTTTGGAGAACTGAGTCTCCTACCCTTTCTTCATCCACATTAGAATACCTATGATTTGTCCATGATATGCTCATGTTTAGCCTGAGCTAACATGCTTCACTAATTATATAGTTAAGACTATGTGTGTAGTTTCTGACATTCCTATGAGACAAAATTCCCAACAAACTCACTGATTTTCTGGGTTTTACAGTCTTTTGCCTATCTCTTCTGCAAAGCTTACAAAGCTTTATTTGTGGGAGTGATTTTTATGTATGTATCCATTAATTATGAGGGATTGTTATAGAGTTCCATGTTTTTGACAATGATGTCTTAATAGCCTTATAGTGACATTTAAATCCTGTGGCTCTACTGGTTAGACTTTGAATATCAGTTCTTTAGTAGATAAAATTATCATTATTGTGCAATTTTGGTTTCTCCAAAATTTTAAAACTCATCTGATTAGAAATTTTGGCTAACATATGCAATTAATAAAGAACATAACACAATCTGCTAGATTTTTAACAAAACACACACTTAACAATAGCACATTGCATTTGTTTTAGCACACACACACACAAACACAAAGTACAAGTAGAGGACATACATTTGAGAGGAATCAAGAAGGGTTATGAGGAGGGACAGGAGGGAGAACATTGAACAGGAACAATGTCATTATTTCTATTACTGTATTCTCAAAAGAGCGTATTTCTAAGAAGAACATGGAAGAGGATAATAAATAATCCTAGAGCCTCTGCATGTGCACAGCCAAGAACACACAAATATGAGTATCCATGCAAACATGCTATACACTTGCATAAACATTATCCAGTTTTTAGAAGTATATTTCATATTTGTATAATAGTTATATTTCATAATACAAACAGTTATTAATTCAACTCACTTGCCATTATGAATTCTATTTACAATATATGAGAAAATTGAAGCATCATGAAATTGACTGTTGATCAAATAACCTAAAATATGGCCATGATAAATTTATAGTAGGATCTGCTGGCTACATTTGACATACCACAGTTTTTAAATTCTATTACAGTATGATACTTTCATGAACTTTAACTGCACAGCTTCTGCTAATGCTCATTGTCCCAAACTCACTTCCTAAGCAGGAGGCTTAGTTTTGTTAATTTACCTATAGATATTCTGCTTTTCATATTTATTTTTATCAGCACTATATATTTACTCACTAACATAAGAAATCTTATGTACTAATGTAGTGCTATTGAATGCAAAGTTTAAAGCTCCATATGAAATACTATTTGATTATTTGTCAAGGACCCCCACAAACCTCATGGACTACAGGGAAATGATCTGCCTGAGGTGAAGCATGAAACTCAGTTCAGCACCACCTTTCCAGGCACTGGATAAAAACTCCCAGCTTTTGACCTCTTGGCTTATTCTTCTTACATATTTAAGTACACTAAAACTTTATAAAATAGTGACCATTGTTCCATTGAAACTCCCAACAAAGTAACAAAGTACCCGTGACCTTTGCAACAACAATGATTTATATTGGCTGACCAAAGCACAGATCTAAGGAAGGAGGATTTGGAATAAGCATAGATTTTATTGATGGAGGATGCAATGTACATGGGCTCTCTACCACCAGGAAGGGTTCTATTCACTGATCAATAATGCTCAGGTTTAGAAGCTAAATAATGCCCAAGATTTTGGGAGATTCATGAAGGCTGGCTTTATAAAATAGCAAAAAGTTCACCAGGCTGTCATACATTCCCTCCAATTGTCCTGGTGGCCAGGCGTCAGTCATTTTTCTTCTTTGAAGAAAGAGTTCCATGTGTTTAAGAATCCTAGTTCCTCCAATGCTTTCATTAAACTGTGCCGTCTGCCATTATTACTAAGATTCATATGTTATTTCCTGTTTTTCAAGGTGTTTGTTTCTGAGTGCTTCAAGCCTTTCGAGTGCTGCTGGTTTTCACTGTGTGCTACATCATAATAGTATTTTACGCTTTGTGGAATCCTAAAATATAATAATGACAAAAGGAGAAAGATATCACTATGGGAGATGTAATTTGTATTCATATATTTCAAGCTAGATATATCCAGAGCAATATCAGTATGTCAAGAGTGTTAAAGCAATGGCTTTGGGATCCCATTCATTTGGCTTCGAAGTTTAGATTAGGCAGAGCGGCATGAAGTGATGAAATTTTATGTCTACAGTCAATAACGCTGTTAATATATTAACAAGATTCCATTACCACGGGATGCTGTGGAGGTTCTCTTTGAATGTTTATTTTCAAAAATCGCCTGGTCAAAATGCTGTATCAGCAATGGGACTATTAATGAACAACTCCAGAAATGTTACCCTGAGGTGAAAATATATTAATGGACATTTATCAACCAAAACCAACAAAACAAAACAAAACAAAATCTGGATAAATATATACATTTAACTTTATTGTGTCTTCTTTATTCAGGCAGAAAGTCTATTTCACCTCCTGAATAACAATACCATTTTAATAAGATTTTTGTTTCAAATTGGTGGATAGCAACGGCATAGCACACAAAATGCTGAGTGACCAAAGGTCTTTCTTGTATTAAAATAAGGCAAATAATCTTAGAGATGGTTCCTGCTATCTGTGTGTGAAATCAAGGTCTCCATACTGGCTTTAGAAACTTTTCTGGTGACAAAGATAATAAAAGCAATAACCCAGCCAATTTCATGACTAGAGACTTAATTAAAATGGCATATGAACGCAAGATTGAGGCCATTGCTTTCTTTTATTTTTTTTTTCTTGTTCAGCCCTTTTCTTTTTCTGACATTAAATTGTAAAGCAAAGTTTGTACTGTAACATTATACAGGAAAAAAAAAACAGCAAACCTCACATAGCCAGCCATCCTTAGAAGAAGTAAAACAGAGGTGCCAGGAGAATTTGTGTGAGAAAAATATCACCTCAAGTGGGCACATGAGGAAAACTTCATACCTCGCTTATAGAACCGGTCAGGAGATCAGAATTTGAAGGCTGCCTCCGTCAGTGAATTAATCCTTTGATGGGTGCATAAGCTCAATGCATGATTGTGAAAGGGTGAAAAGTCAGAAGTAGAACATGATGGGAGAAAATAAGTCACTGAACATATTCTCCAAAAAGGTATCCTGCCCAACTGGAAGCTGTATTCCTACTGACTAGCACTCACCGGACAAAAAGATACTTAGCATACCACCAGAGGAGAAAAGCAATTAGCAACAGCACCCTGTTCCAACCCCTGAGAACTCCAGCAGCAATATTCCTGCAAATTATACTGGCTCATTAGTGACACAAATTGTATGGGAACAAGGAATTACCTTTTGAAGGATTCATGCTAACTGCCTGAGATTAAGCCAATACCAACACTGTTAGTTAAACAGAGCAGGAACCTGGAACTAGTTAGATTATAAGTCCAAGTCAAAAACCTATTATATTCTGCTAAAGGGACCCAAGAATAAAATGACTATTGATTATATAATTATATACCCATATATTAGTACATTGCTCAATTGTCATTAGAATAAAGTCTTCTTGTTTTAGAATGACATCAACACAGAGATTCATAACAAGACAATGTGCAGAGACTGAAAGAAGTTGGACTACTTAGTCTTCAAGATGTCTTTATCTATGCTAGCGGAGGCAGAATTATTATAAGAACCAGAGGTGATGACTGACTCTAACATTGTGTCTTCTAGATACAACAGGACTGATACACATTTGAATTCACAAAGGCTGTGTCTGCTCACACAACACATACACATTTAAATCTGAGAAAATCCCATCAGGAGAAAAGGGACAAAAACAAGAAAATCCCAGCCGTAATAAAGAAGCTATCTGCAAATAATACCTGCTAAGAAAGGGGAAAGCAAACAAAACAAAGCAAAACAAAACCCAAATAGCTTCTTTCAATGTAATGTCATGTGCTACGTCAACCATATTACAAAAGGCAGGCCCCATGGCCAGGAGTAGTTGATCAACCCAAAAATGAGCTTTTTGTCCTTTTGTTTTGTTTTGTTTTTGATCTAGTTTCTTTTTGTCTGTTACTTTTGATTTGTTTCACTTGAGAAAGATATATGGTTGATTGGGAAGAAGAAGAACAGGCAATCCATCGAAACAAGATGTGTCTTTAACTTGGCTTTTTTTCTGTCTTAGAGCATCCTGGACTCCATGAAGCAAAGAACTTTGCTGCTATGTTCTTTTTCCCACAATAGTCTTCTCTTCATGGTCCAGAAACCTCAGAAGCAGTAGACTGTGGACTAAAATCTCTGAAACTATACATGCAAATAAATCATTTTTACCTTTAAAATTGTTCCTCTCAGTGATTAGCCTGAAACAGGACAAGTCTCACAGACACAGGTGCGGAACCACCCCTTAAACTACATCTTAAAAAGCACATTCTTATTGTGACTATGAACTGTGAAGCTTTGGTTCTCCGGGCTTTGGCACCTGAGGTATTTCACAGGAGCCTAGGTAGATACTATATACTATCCCTATGCAGATCTAACATCGACTCATGATAAATCATAAGGGAACTCCATTTCAAGCAGTATGTTCTCACATATATAATTTTATAATTATTTAAAGACAAAGCAAATGTGAATACTAATGAGATGAAATATGCTTCTTTCTACATAAAAAATTAATCTTAGCCAAGCATTTGAAACTGAAGGGCATTAAGCACCTTCATTGTGTTTTGAAGATGATCAACATTTTGATTCTTTATTCATCAACGCCAGCAATGCCATTTTATATAAATATATACTTCATGCCAGGCAGTGGTGGCACATGCCTTTACTTCCAGCACTTGGGATGCAGAGGCAGGCGGATTTCTGAGTTTGAGGCCAGCCTAGTCTACAGAGTGAGTTCCAGGACAGCCAGGGTTACACAGAGAAACCCTGTCTCAAAAAACATATATATATGTATCTAAGTCAGAGTCAGATAATACATTAAACATAGTAGATATATACATACTTTTCAATACATTGAAAGCGCCTCTTGACATGACCAATAGCATATGAAATGATTTTAAATCTACCTTTGAAAAAAGTAGTTACATGTACACTAACAAACCATGGCAAGACTGGTCATGCTCCCCTTTCTCAACCAACCTTTCTGAGAGTCCCTTCACCAACATTCTAATATTTTCTACTTTGTTTCCACCAACATTTCATAGTTTTCTAGTCAACAATATTACTTATCACCTACTAGTGGCTTTATGCTTCAATGACTCTCCTATTAATGTCCTTTAAGATGAGTCAATAGATTCTATTTTTGAATTGGAAATACATTAATGTTCTTTTAATTCTACAAGTTAATATTCATATATACTTGTCAATGCAACAAAGAAGTAATATATATCTTAATTTGTATGTGCTTCAAGGAACTCAAAACCATGCAAAAAAACATAAGTATTTGTTTCTACATTTTATTTGAATTTTTGGACATTGACTTATATGCAAATTTAAAACATGACTTTCTACCTAACATTTATGAATGCTTCAGGCTGAAAGGTACTTTCTGCAAATTCTCAGTGTCTCTTCATTGTTAATACCAAAAACTAACTTGTGGCATTAAGTTCTATTCCTTTCCTGAATTATGCAAATTTATCTTGAGTTGAAAACCTCAATTCTTCTTAACCACCAGTATTTTCTGAAGAGCCAAGATGTGGTGTAATAGGTCGATATAATAAATGCCCATTCTTGATTTTTGAAAATCACCCATCATACTGCAATAAGATAAAATGACAGGGAACAGATAGGCAAAAGATCTTCACCATCCTTACATATGACAGAGAACTAATATCCAAAATATATAAAGAATTCAAGAAAGTAGACACCAACAGCCCACAATACCCCAATTTGAAAAAAGTAGAATACAGAGCTAAACATAATTCTCAACAGTTTAAAATCTAATGGCCAAGAAACACTTTAAGAAATGTTCATCTTCATTAGTCATCAGGAAAAGGAAGGTCAAAACAACCCTGAGTTCTACCTCAGACCTATCAGAATAACTAAGAAAAATAACTCAAGGTTTATTAGCACATGCTGGGTGAGGCTGTGTAGCAAGGGGAATACTCCTCAGTTGCTGGTGGGAGTGCAAACTTGTACAACCAATGTGGAAACCAATTTGGCAGTTCCTCGGAAAATAGGAATAGTTCTACCTCAAGACCCAGTTATAACACTCCTGGGAATATACCCAAAAATGCTCCACCATTCCACAAGGACATGTGTTCAACTATGTTGACAGCAGCTTTATTTGTAATAGCCAGAAACTGGAAAAATCCTAGGTGTCCTTCAAAGGAAGAACTGGTAAAGAAAATATGGTTCATTTACACAATTGAATATTATTTAGCTATTAAAAACTATGGCATCATAAATTTTGTAGGCAAATGAATGGAAGTAGAAAATATCTCCCGAGTGAGATAACCCAGACCCAAAAGGAAAATATGTACTTACTGATAAGTACTTACTGATAAGTACTTAGTACAGGATAACCACACTACAATCCACAGACGCAAAGGAACTAAATTAACAAGTATGACGCATGTTAGGAAGCTAGAATGTTTCTCAGAAGGGGAAATAAAGGAGATATAGGAGGTGGGTAGGGGGAATGAATTGGATGAGAGAGGATATGGGGAAGGAACAGAACGAGGCAGAGCAGGGAAGAAAACAAAAGGAAATCAGCAGTGGGCAAGGCAGGTGGCTTCTCTAGGATGTGCCAGGAACCAGGAACAGAGTCAGGTCCCAGGAAACTATGGGAGTAACTCTCTCTGAGATGCTCAACAGTAGGGGATATGAAGGCTAAGGAGACCATGTCCTGTAACCAAGCAGGACTCTAAGGTGAGAGATAAAAATAGCAACTCACCCACAAAACCATGGACCCAAACATTTCCTGCCTGCAAGATGTATTAGTCTATATTATTTAGTGTCAGTCTACTGTCATAGTTTTTTGAAATACATGTATTTTTACTTATCCATATACCCATAAACTATCAGGAGCTAAAGTAAATAGGGGAGCAGACATTTCTTCAATAATGATTTCATTTTCAGTAAAGAAATTGCTAAACAATACGGTTTTTCTGTTCTTAAATATTTATTATTCTGTTCTTAAATATTTATTATTCTTAATCATTTCATCAATAATCTGCAAAGGAGTCTCTCCTTTATTTTGACTTCCTCTTCTTACATTTGAATTATAGTCACTTGTCATTTTCTGTAAACATGGTTATATTTCAAAAAACTGATTTTGATATATAATTGTGATCTCTACAGAAATTCTAATACTGCTTTTCAGAGAATGAAATAAATCTTAAGTTGATAGCTAAGCAAAAATAATTCCAAAGAACAAGAAAACTTTAACAGAAACAGTGATGCCACAATATGTGAACTGAATTAATTTTGTTTAAAAAAGCTACCAAATAAACCTTTATGACTTAGACACAAGAAAAGACATACAGGTCAAATAATAGAGCAGAGGACCCAAATAATACAACAGAGCTATAGCCACCTATTGCTTTTGTTTGTATAGCCTGTATACTCACTCCACTTTCCACTGGAGGAAAAGGCAGCTTGTTTAACACAGCGTCCTAACTAGTGGGTGGCACTGTAATTCCTAACAGTAACCTGCTGCATTCATAGAGACGTGCCATGTCAATAGTCATCTGAGGGGCTTCCATAGCAGTTGATTGGAGCAGATGCAGAGATACACAGTCAAATATGAGGTCACTCCATGTCTCAGCGCTGGGGAATGCTATGGTGCTGAGGCGGGAGTGGATGAGAGGATGGGGAGCACCCTCATAGAGGCAGGGGGTGGGGGAAGAGGATAGAGGATTTGTGGAGGGGAAACTGAGAAGGGGGATAATATATGAAATATAAACAAATTAAATAACCAATTAAAAATACAAAAAAAATAGAAGCTAACTTATCTTACTAATAATGGGAGGCTCAAAGGAATCTTACACCCTTTCCTGGCTTCTGAATGCACAAGCACGCACATGTGCCTGTATACTCATGTGGAGACTTTCACACATACACACGCACATAAATATGTAAATGAAATATAAATTTAAATATGTTTGAAACCACTAAAGGAAATACAGATAAAATATTTAAAGACAGAGGCAGTGTGCAACAAGTCTTTTGGTTTGAAAATGGTAACTCACAAATACTATTCTCATGTCAGAATTTATCTTGATTCTAGTCTTTCAGCTTCACTGGACATACCTAGTTCTCTTAGTGGACCCTATGTGCTTTTACTTCAATATCCATGAAAATATTATTAAATATTTAACCATGAAACTTTTTCTGTATGTATGGTTTAATCATTATTACCTATTCAGTGCTAACATTTAAATCATTAAGGCATTTCAAATGATTGATATAATACAAATGACCTGATTCTTTTGTATAATTCCAAGTAGGGTGCAATTCCTTTCATTTATATTTTATTAAAAACATTAATATATTTTGGATGAATGAACACTCCCTAAAATACAGTGTTTAAGCCTAGGACTCTTCTAATCATATTATGGTCTGAAAACTACATGCCATTATGTATTATTCACCCTAAATGACATTTTCAAACAATTTTGTCACATTACAAAAATCCAATCAATTTTTGGTTTATCTCTATCCCATTCAGTAATCTGTAAGCATATCTAATTTGGATGATAATATAGGAATCTAAATCAATTATAGGATTTGTTTGTTAATATGCTCTTTGTCTTGCTAAACAATAAGTCCCTTATATCATTAGAATTTACAATATAATATTATATACAATATATTTTAAATGACTGTTGCACAACTAGAGAAGGGACTAGATTGTATCTATAACATCCACTAGAGACACAACCAGTTCCTATCAGCGACAGCTTACCTATTTACTTCTCATCCTTATTCAAGGGCATCAGCCCTTGAATGATCTCTAGAATGTCCTCATCTGTGAGCCAGGGACGTCAAACAGGAAACTCAATATGTGCCATATGGCAAACATAATGAATTCATAGATGTGACCAGTATATTGGAAGACAAAGAAGGATGAAGAAATTTATGACTATTATCTTTTGCTTAGGACACTGTGAATTTTACTCTATTGAGTGAAGATTACACTCTCCATCTTGAGTAAAACCAAAGGAAAAAAAAGAATAATTAAATCTCATGCAATGAAAATAGTTTTTGTCAGCAATCCTTTCACGACACTCAGCATTAATCGTAACTCAAGCATTTATACTGAACGGTAAGTGGCAATGTGTTTGTTCTCTCTGTCTCAAACTCAGCTAGCTTGAAATCATTTCTCATGCAGGGTGACAGGATGACAGACTTCTCAGATAAAGAGAAAGAAAAAAATCTAATAAATCTGTATTTTACCAAGACCTCTTGGCACCATTTCACACAGCATGCTCATCAGCATGCTTGATAAATTGTGTAGTGGGTACAGAAGGGTCATACCCAAATAGTAGTAATCAATGGCTCTGTCAGCCTCAGACAATATATTTAAAAGGTATCAACATAGTTGAACCAAGAGACATTATGGATATATTTCACAAGAAATCTATTTGAAAAACTAATACAACAATGTTTACTAAATTACCAGAGGATATCAAACCAAGTAAAATTTTTACCTGAGACAGCAACAAAAGATTTCTAATAATGAAAGAAATTTGAATGTTAAGTGATGTAAAGCAGTATGATTATTGAAGTGAAAAGCACAGTCATGTAAATGGATATTCTATTATAGAAATTATATATTTCTGTAATAACAAATAAAATATGTTAGCTACCAGCGCCAATGTTAAAGAGAGGATTATTCTGGGAAATGGAGTTAGAAGGAAAAGCAACAGTAAGATAGAGTTTGGGAGAATATAGGGTGGCCAAAGTTATACCTGTCTACATGGAAGGTTAAAAAATTAGACAGGAGTCGTGATTGTTCAGCCATTTTCAATTTAATGCCCTGTTTGTTACAAGCCAACAGATAGAATAGGTGAGGTAAAACCCCTCCCCCAAGTCCGTCAGCATGACAGCCCAATCAGTGACTTCTTTTGATCTCTGTACAGGTGGGACTTCCGATGTAACTGGAACCAGGAACGAGGTGTGGCAAATAGCAGGAGGTGGGCAGAGAGATGTGGTTATGAGAGGCAGGCCTCAAGCCAGAAGGGTTACAAAAATATCTATATTATTTGTTTCAGACTAACAAAAATAACAACTTACCAATTAGTATTCCTTTGCTTTTTCCTACAGCATGTAGAAAGTCCATATTAGTATGTGAAACTAAATAAGCATAGAATTGTCAGAAATCATAATTAAACCATATAATGAAGTTTTATGGGCTATATTTGATTGATCATTATTAATATACCTTTATCTTTGTTGGGCGCTGTTGGGCACTGGCCAACACCAGCCACGTAAACTCCGTACATCTGAGCAACGCCAGCCACATAGGCATGTTTACTCTGCACACCTGTGTATGCTTGCCTTTCCTGCTGCACCCTCTCCAAATGGGTGACGCAGTGGTCAGCAGACACTGCTGAGCCAATCAGGCATCAACACATCCACATAATAGGGTTTATAAGCCGACTGCTCCAGAGGGTGGGGTCCTTCTCTCACATAAAACTTGGGCGCTCCTAATAAAGTGTGGTTGAGAAGAATCCTGCTGTTGTCGTTGTCCTTCCTGCTGGCAGGTGGTCGCGACATATCTTAATGATTGAAAATTAGCAGACTCATTTTACTTGAATAACTGCTAAGAGGCTATTTCTTTACATGGATTTTTTTATAGCTTAGAGAAAGAACGTCAATAATCTTATAGAAATTTTCTTTATATGTGAGTAGGAAATCTCTTAGTTTAACTTTCATAATTTCTAGCTATTGATATGAACATTTTGTACTTCAATTACTGCCTTTAATACAAACTGGATGTAACCACTTACTTTTAAGCTTTACTATAGAGAATAGGTTAAGAATTTGTAAAACAA
Source organism: Mastomys coucha (assembly GCF_008632895.1). Lineage (NCBI taxonomy): Eukaryota > Metazoa > Chordata > Mammalia > Rodentia > Muridae > Mastomys > Mastomys coucha. Next base: position 92,740,030 of record NW_022196915.1, on the reverse strand, counting down.
AGTTATAAAAGTGCAAATTTCTCTTGGTTTTGATTACTGTTTAGCCTGCCTTAGTATAAAGGGAATTAAATTCTAACTACCCTATATAAAACACACCCAATCCATGTCTTACATGCTGTAAGCCTCGATTGGTCAGGGTTTGAAACAATTTTAGCTTACATCTCAGCCACATGTCCCACTTACTTGCAGTTTCTGTTACCCACATGCTCATGGTGGATCTTCTCTCATAGCTGCCTCATTCTCTGTCTCCCTTCTTCTTCATCTCCTCTCTACCTGTGAGCCCCAGCCAGGTAACTGAAAACCTTTGTACCTCTATGGATTACCCATTCATAGGCTTTAGTCTTTTATTGACCAGCTGCCTTAGGGAGCAAGGTTCACACAATAAAGCCTGGTATATGTAATAGTCTCCTCTCCTTGGAGCAACTAAATCTTTGGTACAGAATTTAGTATTTGAATATATAGTAGTACCAATCCAACCCACCACACTTAGATTATACGGCAGGCAGCCCCAGCTGCTCTGATGTGACAGAAGTCAAAGAAAATTGAGTAGAAGTGGGCTTATAATAATATTACAATTATGTGGATTAACTGAAACAGTTATTCTTCCAAAGAAATACGCTAAATGCTATTTAAAGTACAAATAGAAACTTGGTTTGTACATCCAGAAAGTTCTTCTATCAGAGCTATTCTGTTAATGAATTCCTGAATCTTTGTGACACAAAGATATAGAGGTAAATATTTGTTGATAAAACGCACTATGTTGGTGTTTTGTTTGTTTGTTTTTGTTTGTTTTGATGTTTTACAAACTATTATAAAAATTTTGAGATTTATAATATAATTACATAAATTCCCTTTTCATTCCTCCTTTAAGTTCTGCCATGCATGAATCCCTTCCTAATGTCTTTCAAATTCATAACCACATTTTCACAAAATTTTGATGCATATGTATATGAATATGTAAATATTCCTACAAACATAAATTCAACCTATTAACAGTGTAATTTTACTTGCACATATATGTTTCTGAGATGATATATATCATATATATCATATATATATCATATATAAAAATTTACCCATATATATATATACATATTTAGGTAAAGTTTTTAACATAGTTCCTTCTGGACAGAGGATAAGAGGCCATACAGTACTCTCAGAACTCACAAAGTAGCTATGGACTTTCTAGCAAGGTAGAAATAAATAAGCAATTAGTGAAAAGAGAACTCTTCTGTAGGAAGATCTTATCTTTTAAGCCAACATTCATTTCAATTTTACTTCATATATAGGTATGTCAATCAAAAGTCTTACATATTCTAAGCATCAATAAACAGACTTAGATGACTCAGAATTTTAAATCTGAAGACTTATCATGAGGCCAAAATTATCCAAGCAGAATATTTTTCAAAAACATTGTAATGGCCAGGCAGTGGTAGCACACACCTTTAATCTAAGCACATGCGAGGCAGAGTCAGTCAGATTTCTGAGTTCAAGTCCAGCCTGGTCTACAGAGTGAATTCTAGGACAGCCAGGGCTATATAGAGAAACTCTATCTCGAAAACAAAACAAAACAAAACAAAACAAAACAACATTGCAATGGTCTTTATGATTCTACATTTTCTTGAACTTTTTTAAGCTTACTGAATAGTGGACAAACAGCTATAAATCTTTAACTTTCATGAATAATTATTTAAGTTAAAGTGAGATTTTTGATGATGTAGCTGTCATTAAGTCAGCCACACTCATCTAAGTAAAGGTCATGAACTCATCACTTTTTTAAGTAGACTTAAGTGGAGTTGCTATATTTGATCTCTCCCTGTTTTCATTCTGGGATAAATAGATCTGAGTTCATATCTCCCCAGGAAGCATCACTCACAACAAGATAGATCATAACAGGAATTGTCTTTTCACTAAGTGAACTAAAATCTAAATTTTGGAAAGTTTTAGAATCATGAAATAACTTTTAAGGAAGATATGAAAGAAAGTCTGGATTTACCTGAGTAGACTAATGGTAGCACTTTGGACTTTGGAAATAATTTATTTTATTGTTAGGAAGTTTAGCAAAATATAGAAACTGATAAAAGAAATAGTCTCTTCTTTGAAGAATAAGTACAGTTTAATAAGGAATATAAAAAATATGTATGAAGCCACTTAAAAGTTACATAAATATAGTAATATCTAAATATATGAGAAGTTTTAATATATTTGTAGACTAATATATTAATCTATCATTTTAATTTTATTTCATTTTATTAATATATCATTCAAATTCTTCCAAATGTTCTCTTGTCAGTGAACAATCATGGAAGACTCCAAGTTTTAAATGTGAAGGTTTAGCCTAATACTGAAATCAGCAAGACAGAATGCTACTTCCCACTTCCTAGTCTTTGCATGAAGAGATCTGTGTTATTCAGAGAGACTTCCTCCACCATCAGATGGGAGTGGGTGCAGAGACCCATAAATTGTCTGTCTCCATCAGTTCCTTCCTATTATAGATTTGGGAACTCCATAGGCGACAGGGAAGAAAGATTATAGAAGTCAGATGAAACATAGGCCACCAAGAGAATGGCCCATTAAATAAACTAAGGAAGACTCAGATGGACTCACATAGATGAAAGCAATAAGCACGTGTCCTACAAAGCACCTCTGCATGCATGTTATGGGTGCACTAGGTCCTCTGCATGCATGTTATGGGTGCACTAGGTCCTCTGCATGCATGTTATGCGTGCACTAGGTCCTCTGCATGTATGTTATGGGTGCACTAGGTCCTCTGCATGTATGTTGTGGCTGTTAGACTGGAATTTTTCTGAGCCTCTTAACAGTGGGAGTGCATGTATCCCTGAATTGTTTGCCTGCTTTGAGTCTTTTTCCTCCACTGGAATGCCCTGTCCAACCTTGATAATAGTGCTTCCTTGTCTTATTGTATCTTGTTTGTCCTGTTTGTCTATCCTGAAGTAGATCTGAGGAAGAGTGCTTCCTTGTCTTGCTGTATCTTGTTTGTCCTGTGTGTCTCTTGTGCAGTAGATCTGAGGAAGAGGGAAGGTTGCAAGGAACCTGGACTAAGTGGCTGGAGGGGAAACTGTGGGTAGGATGTATGCCATAAAACAAGAATCTGTTTTCAATCAAAATAAGAAAAAAGAAAAAGAATCTCTTTGACAGTTCTATTTAACTGATATTTATTAATGTTCTATGTTCCATGTTTGGGCCTATTATTGAAATTTCATAGCAGTCCTTTTTCTATCCATTTTCTGGCAATAATTGTAATGTTGTTATTTATACTTAAATAAAGATAAATTGTTTATAGGTAAACAAGAGAACATCATTTATAAAAGCATCATAATGAAAATTAATAAATTGTCATGTACATTGCTGAGCTTACTGACAGCAGGCTCTGTCAGTAAGGAGGACCTTCTTGTCCCGATTTCGGTACATTAATTTTAAGTATACTTCAGCCCCCCCTAACTCTGACAGGACATGAGAAAAACTGCAAAACAATCTAAGAATAAAAACATTGTGCCAAAAAGAATGGCTAGAAGGTAAACAACTCTGAACACAACACTAGTGTTTATTCTTTGATGTAAAAATGTCTTCCATAGAAACAGAATGCCAGGAGTTCAGAGCTGATGACCTGATCCCTACTCAATGCTCACTGAAGAAATGCCACTAAATACCTTAAAAATTCCATTTGTTTTTGCTGGATGACCACTAATTTGATGCTTTTGTTTGCTCTGCCAATCAGGTTACATCAGTACTCTCTGTTGTATGTTGTAACCTAGTTGTTTGCTGTTGTGTTGCTATTTATCATTTATCTGCTTTCTTTCTGTATGCTATTTACTTTTTTTTTTATATTTGTGATACATTTTTAATAAAACCATTCATTCCACATAAAGTATGGCTATGATAGCTCATTCTCCTGGCTCTGTGGAACAAGTAAATATAAACACACACACAGAGGAAATCAAATAGTGGAAACAGAAACAGAACAAAATATATCAAACTAAAACATAACAAAGTGATATTGATTACTCTGTTGAATAGATAGCATTTCAAAACATTATGCTGGCATTCTGAATAGATATATGTCTAAACAAACAAAAGAAAACATGCAAAAATCCTCAATATATAAGCATCATAGGTTTGGAACTATGAAAATAAAATTATATAAAACAATTCCATTATATATACATATATATTTATAATTCCATAATATATACATATATTCCAAAATTGACAAAAAATATAAGAAATTAAAGTGTCAAATATCTTTTTGATTCAGAAGAGCTGCTAGGCATCCCAAAAAGAAACCTATGGAGGAAGAACTGTGACAGAGGCTAAACTATGCAGAGAAAAAAACATCAGAAACTGATCTGAACATCAAAAGCCAGCAACCACCATCTATCTCCCACGCTCCAACGTATAGAACCACTGCCTAGGAAACAAGCATTCAGACTCATGATCCTATTTTGGTAAATTCAAAATCAAAATACATATTAAATGAAATGACTATTTTTACAGGCTTGCTTTTTGTTAGTATTTATTTGATTCTTTTACCCATTACCTTTCTCCACCCTTATTCCACCCTTTACCCTTCCAATCCCACACTAGGTAGAAAGAAAGAAGTCTAAAGGGGAAGGGGGTTATATCTCTCTTTAGACTGCTTCCTACAGGTTAGGGGCAAGTCCAATCATTTTCATCAGGAGATCTCCAACCAGCAAACTACAAATCAGCAATTCAGAAAAGGCAGCAAAACAGCAAACACAGCATCAGGGACCAGCAGCAGCAGGGACCAGCATCATAAGGGACCAACATCATCAGGAATCAACATCATCAGGGACCAGCAGCAGCAGGGACCAGCAGCAGCAGGACTTAGCAGCAGCAGGGACCAGCAGCAGCTGTGGGGGCAGCAGGACCCAGCAGCAGCAGCAGGGACCCAGCAGCAGCAGCAGGGACCCAGCAGCAGCAAGGACCAGCAGCAGCTATGGGGGCAGCAGGAAAGACAGCAGCCACCAGAGGCCCCCTTGGGGCTCTCACATTTATACCCTCTTGAGTCTCCAGAATTCCAAACATAAATACCTTCAGGTTGCAAAAATCATGCTCCTCCTATAGCACAAGGTAAATCACAATTACAGTCCATGGTTAATATGAAGCAGCCCCATGTCCCACACTGGGATTAAAACAAAAGCATAATCACATAACATAACTTTTTTTTTTCCACTTTTTCGAGACAGGGTTTCTCTGTGTAGCCCTGGCTGTCTTGGAACTCACTCTGTAGACCAGGCTGGCCTCGAACTCAGAAATCCGGCTGCCTCTGCCTCCCAAGTGCTGGGATTAAAGGCTACCACTGGCTTATAACTGGGTTTCTTAAGGAACCAAAATTCTCACTGTATTTTCCCCTTTTAGCCCAATGAATGGCTTTTTCCTCTAACATTGAGTATATACAACCAGAACAATTATGAGAACTATCAGGTAAGAATTACAATATCCAATTCATTTGTATTGGGCAACCTTGTAGAAAGTACTCCACTAAGTATCCTAACTTGGTGAATGCAAAGTTCTGTAACTGAGTTACTTTATTATAAATTGCATTTTTCAACCTAAAAACAGTTTTAGACCCTAAAATATTTCCTTACTTCCTAAACAACTTAGGCTTTTATATCTTTAATCTTTAGTAAGGATGACTACAACAACTATCTAGGATAAATATTACCAAATTAAACAGGAAATGCAGAGAAAGCATCATCCAAAACTATAAAAATGACAGAGAATGGTGGCTCTGTTCAGTCACCTGAGGTTCCTCTACGTCGCTGGGTCATCCAATCTTTAGCCAACAGGCCCAGAATATCTGAAGGACTTATCTGTGAGGCAGAAATTTTAAAGCAATGGCCTATTTTATCTCTGCAAATTTTAGCAGTTACTTTCCCAGTGTCCTGCTTGTCCACTGTTTGGACAGGATGGTGTCAACAGCTGTGGTAAGGGACAGTATTTCTTGCCCGGTGGCCATCTTTGCCACAACTGAAGCAAACCCCAAGCCCTAGAATAAAATGAAGTTTGTTATTTGTTAATCAACTATATTGGATCAGGCCTGGAATGTGACTGATACATTGAATTCATAAAGATATGTATTATGAATTTAAAGTAATCAAATTATATGCTTTAAAAATATAGTAGGAGGTATAGCAAATATATCTATAAATAATCTAAAAACAAAAGGTGACCATGTACTGTGTGCATCAGAGAAATTGCACATTATTCATGTGTGACAAATGTGTGATAATTTTTCTATATGATAATTTTCAATTAAATGTATTAGAAACAATTACCCCTTCAATGTAAACCCACAGATCATTTGTTTTGTGTAATTCCCCTCTGTGTGTTTCTTATTATTTCAAAATACGTTAACTTGTAAACTAAAACAAAACAAAATAAAACTGTGCAGCTGGGAAGAGTAGCTGAGCTGTAGAATAACTCAATCGTTGTTAGCATGAGACTATCATTCACCTCACCAAAACATCTGTGAGGAGAAGAATACTTGCTTGCAACACTACCTTCATCTCATGTACTTTATCATTAAAGGATTTCCTGTGACCTCAGTTTTTACCTGTAGAGAGATAAATGTATTCTGACTAACAAACATGACAGGGCATGCTCACTGTCATGAAGGATTTCTTCAATATTCAAAGAACAGAATTCGCCTAATTTACTGGGCTCTGGAAAGTGGGGTCTACATGTCTGTGTTGTGATTCGGTGTATCCTCGGTCCGCCTTTGTCCTTGGTGACTTGCGGTCCTCCATGAATCTCTAAAAGTTGCAAGTAGTTTTTTGACAAGGTTGCTATCTATTCTTTTAGGTTTGTATATTCTTTGTTTCATAATTGAGCATGTTTTCCTATGTCAAGATAAGGTGAGTTACGTAGAAAGAACAGGTACTGTGAGCATATTTAAAGGAACACATGGAAAACAGCACTCAACTCACGAATAACTTACTGCTCAGAGAGGTTAGGAGGTTCCACTCACAAGCAGAGTCTGAGGTGAACTCTGTGTCTCACCTCTTACACACACTGTGGAAAACAGTGGGAAGTTAGGGAAGATATATAAAACACTCTAATGTATGTATTTTTCCATAAATTTTTCATCTGAAAAATATTCAGGGTTAAAAATAAAATAATTGAAATAAATTGAAACAATCCTATTAACATTTTAGTAAGTCAGTTAAAAAGCTCAAGAAGTTATTTAATAAGTCATATAATGTTTTCTTAATGGTTGTTTATAGTGTGTGAAAAATAACAAAGATACCTCATAATTTTCAAACAACTGCCTTCTTAGTTATTCTATTCCAGAGAAAATTGCTTAATGGGATCCATTTTGCACATTATTTTGAATAATAATGAATGAACAGCTCTTGTGCCTTTTGATCTGAATGGCTATTGCTTCACATATTCCCTCAACACATTGATGAGAGTGGACCATCTAGCACAGTTCCTCTTTCTCTGATTTCTATCAGTACTAGATTGCCACTCTAACACACACACACACACACACACACGCACACACACACACAAATTTATACTCCACACAGAGCACTGAAAGCAAAGCCAGTATAAGATGAAGAGCCATTGGATACCAACAAGCATATTGGTTCTAAATTTACAACTGTCTACGGGTATTTTTTCATTGGTAATAGGATAGATCTTTTTTTATCTCCAGGGTTATTCATCCTTATATGAGCAGAGCTTTCAAGGTGAATTGATTTCTGCATAAGAAAACAAATACATTGCTGCTAGACATGTCTTATTAATGCTGCCTCATATGCTAGCTCAGCCCACAGTCTGGCCATAAATAAAATGACATGAACCGAGCAGAAACATTTCATGACCAATAACTGTCCAACCAGCAGACATATCCAAAAAAAGTGCAGTCCTGAAATCTCCTAAACTTGTTATAAGTGCTTGAGTTTGAGACCCAATTGTATGAGGTATTGATTTATTATTCAGATAAAAAATATTATGTACAATAAATAGAAGTGTTTCTATATGAACATATTAAAATATATATAGAAATGAGAGTTTCACAAATATATATATTAAAATTAATCTACAACAGAATATAAACAACATTTGGAAATTATTTGTTTATTTTTATATGAAGCAGGTAATTTGTATTGCTTACTGAGCATTAAATACTAAAAAGTTATAAACATAATACTAAAAGGAATGGGGTGTTTGAACCATTTCTAATAAACCATTCAAAGAACATAATATTGAGTTTGCTACTATCTGCAAATCTGTCTATTTTTAATAATTGTTATTTGAACTACATATGAAACACTGATCCCTGGTGCCTCCATTCAAAGAAACACACATTTGTCACTTAAAATTCAAGTTTTGGTTTGGATACATAGCTCAGTGAGTAGAGTGCATGCCAGGCAAATGGGAGAACTCATGGAAACCAGGTAAGCTCATGCACATTTGTAATCTTCGTGTGCCACTGGCTATATTCAAGGCAGAAGCAGGAGGATCTGCTGAAGTGCATGGATCAGCTACCCTGATGCATGCAGTGGTTAACAGCAATGGTACCCTACCTCATGAAGGAGTAAGAGAAAGACCACATCTAAGCTTGTCATCTCATCTCTACACATGTGTCCTGGTAGATACAGAAATGTATTCATATAGACAAATGTGCACACACACATGTATTCTATACATTGTACTTAAGCACACAGACAAATTTAAAGTTTGAGAATTGAAAAGGAATATTGATTAACATTGCCTATAGGGGATATAAAAAATTAAACAAAAATATTGGAAAAGTTAGGAATTTGTCATTTTTCTTAAAAGACTGTATCCTTGAAAGCTTAGAGAGAGAATATTTATGATCTATTTGAAAGTCTTTTATTCATAGCCCACCCACTCATTGAAGGCAGAATTCATCTTTTACCTAGACTTCGCACAATTTCAAGTCCACTCAATAACCAAAGTCTTCAGCAGTAGATTTTCACCATCAGTGAGATTCCAGACATCTCTTTTTCTGAAATTGGAAACCATGTGTTCTTAAACTCTCAGTCTTTATAAACAGGTGCAGTGATTATTTTGAACTTCATTTCTTTGTAACTCTCCAAAATTCTTCCTCAAATTATGCTTTGTACCAAACTCATATTCATCTTATTAATCCTCTTCAAGTGGATTTTAATTTTCTGTTCAAGTGGTTAAAAAATGAATAGGAATTTGTCCTTTTATTTTCTTCATAATTAAAATGATTTTGTTTCATCAATAACTGGACCAAATAACTTTACAAAAATTAGACTCAAAAAATTACTGACAATAAATGCTAAAATTTGAAGAAAAATTTGCTGCTTTTTCAAATTGTCATTAGAGAGAGAAGGATTAATGTACAAAGCTACATTCTTATAAATTGAACATTAACCTGACTACTAAGAAAATCTGAAGTTAAAATATTGCTAAACTACTTAGGAGGTAGACATATTCATTAGAATTCTTCCAAATGTTAAAACCAATTTGTATATGTATGTTTGCATGTTCTGTCTGCCTGTTCTATTGTGTGTTTGTGTGTGTGTGTGTGTGTGTGTGTGTGTGTGTGCATTTGTAGGTCAGTGTGTGTGTGTGTCTGTGTGTGTGTGTGCATTTGTAGGTCAGAGTGTGTGTGTGTGTGTGTATGTGTGTGTTTGTGTGTGCAATTGTAGGTCAGTATGTGTGTGTCTGTGTGTGTGTGCGTCTGTGTGTGCATTTGTATAGGTCAGTATGTGTGTGTCTGTGTGTGTGTGTGTCTGTGTGTGCATTTGTGTAGGTCAGTGAGTATGTGTGTGTGTGTGTGTGTGTGTGTGTGTGTGTGTGTGTGTGTTTGTAGGTCAGAGGTTGATAGCATATGTCTTCCCCTTTTGCTCTACAAACTATTTATTGAGACGGGTTTCTCACCTGAAGTCAGAACTAGTAGATCGGGCTTACGCTTGCTACCTAGTTTGCCTGTGACCACTTGTTTCTACTTCTTAATCACTGTGATTACAGACAGGCTACTCTTTTTTTTTTCCTCACATATTTGGATCCTGAAGATAGGAACTCAGGTCTTCACATTTGTGTGGCAAGCAATTTACTTACTGAATCATGTCTGTAACTCCTTAAGTTAGAATATATGGTTCCAAGAGTTTGTGCTTTCTTTGTTAAATACTCTAGCTTTCCTAAAGATATGTTTTACATTGATCCACAATGATTTGTAATGATATCTAAATGAAATAAAACAACATCTGTACAATAGTCTTTAACCTTTTCAATTTTTTAATTCTCTATATCTAGGTGATATAGTTTCCATATCAATTCTAAAAATTTTAATAAAAAAATTATACATTTAATCTTACATAGAACTATATTCAAAATTTGTGATTTGTTGATAATAAAAATACCTATCTAATAGAGAGACTGTGGCTATTAATGTATTGAAACTATAAAATATGAAAAATATTTCTATACTTTAGAAATGTAAATCTTGATACATTAATACAGTGACACTGAATTAATTTGTGGTTAAGTGATTATTGATAATGAATAATGGATGCGTTTCATTTTAACCTTTCATATAACACTTTATAAACCTCAGAAAATTAGAACAAACAGTTTAATTTGTACTTAATTCAGGTGAGGATATGTATGTAAACTAGGAAGAAATTTCCTTTTCTCTTACACTATGTAGTTTTTTTAAAAGTACATTTATCTGGAAAATACTTTCACTAATTTGCATTTGTGGCACTTTCTGCTTCATTCAGTGACTATATTAATTTGTCCTACCTTAGAATATAAATTCTGTTCCCTTGCAAGCTTGAAACTCTAAATGTGAAGCCATATTCATGATGGTTTGTGCTTAAAAATATCTTGAAAACATCCTTGCACCTACCAAATGTTTTATTCCTATTGTGATTTTTAATACTTACCACTTTATATTTCTCCATATTTTTCATATACTTTAGGGTGCCAAGTTTTGCATATTAGTTCAATTATTAGTAAATTACAGACAAGTACAGTGTCCATTGTGTTTCACCTTCATTCAACTCACTGGAGAATCTTACCTATAGTTTCCCATATGACAAATAGCTGTTATACATTTTAAAATGTTCTAGTAGCCTGTGTTCAAGATGATGTATAAAAAAAAATGTAAGAAGAATTACTTACCCTTAGTGACCATCAGCAAAAGATGTGGTGACAAAGATTATATACATTGAAAAATTTGTATTTTGGATTCTATAAATCTGTTTTACACATATATTGAAGAAATTACAAGAATATTTTCTTTATTAATAATGTTAGATAGTTCAGTGACTTTGCAAGATAAAAATGAGCAACAGATTCATTATAGATACATTTAGTACTGGACATAAAAAGACAGCTAATTAGTTCAGCAGAGTCATTTAGCAATGTTTATTACACACTGGGTTATAGGAAGGGTTCCAAATATACAAACTTCTTGCAGTGGAATAGGAATTGTTTGTATATTAAGGTTAGATAAGAGGGAAAACAAAGAAAAATAAATAGGGAAGTCAAAAGATAAGCACAATGGAATAGAACATGAGATGAATATTTCATATCAAAATATATTCTTCTGAAGGGGTCAGTAATTTTAGAAACAACTACTTATCAATTAATTTCTAAAATGCCCATTGACATAATGTACTGGGGTTCATTTCAGTATATTAATATAATTTCACAGAGGAATTTCTCACCCAGATAGCTGATGGGAAGCTGATGGAATCCTTCATTAATTAAGACATATATTATTGATGAGAAATAAAAAGTTTAATGGTTAAGAATAATTTTTGAAATGCATTTATGTGAACTCTCTAGTGACAGGGATCATCTAGGAAAAGCTAAAATCTAGAGGGTGTTCATCCTGAGATGGGCCTGCCCTGGACTGTACATCTATAACAAATTCACTCTTTTAGGCAAGGCTTAGGAGAGTACACCTGAGGAAAGATTCCTGCTACTAATATGTTCTTCTTGTTATTATTAATTATGTAACAATCACTAGGTATTAGCCCAGCCTTTTGAGCAGATTTTGACAGAACATCAAAGATGTACGGTCTTATACTCATGCTATATAGACAAATTTCTTAATTACTAATGGTGAATCTATAAGAATTGTCTAAAGTTACATTAGTAATTATTTAGCTCTTTTAGAATAGGACTGCTATTAAGTCATCTCTGATAATCAAATCTGCAATGAAAGTTCTGCCAGTCTTCAGGTGTCACATGTTAATGGCTTCTGAGATAGCAAAAAGGCATCTACAACTTAGAGCACATTCCAAGAGGCTGTAAAACAATTAACCATAGGTCACAAAAAGGAAACTAATGACTTACTATAGGTACAAAGACAGAAGATAAAATAATGATTGGGTTTATCTATAAGAAACTTCAGTGATTACTTAGCCAGATCATTACTATTAATAAATATAAATATACAACAAATACTCTCTGTTGTAAACTTCTTATTCAATTTATGGTTTGAATTTATGTGTAAACTTGTGGTGAACTTATTCCCACACGATCATGTATTCTGAAAGATCTATAAGTGTAAGTTAATATTCCTTTCAAGGAAAACAGAGATAAAAGTAGCCAATTACTAGCAGATTCACCTAATCAAGAATTTGGATCCTCATCCTAATAGTTGAGAGCAACATGACTATACATTATATTGTTTTCTTGGTTTCTTTGACAAGGTCACAATCCTGACTCAGCATAGTACTTCAGTCTGAGTAATGAAAACAGAGAGCTTTCAAATGTTTTTCTGCTCCACCTGGGAATCCTTCCCATATTCAATCATCAAATCCAGACACTATTGTGGATGCCAGCAAGTGCTGGCTGACAGGAACCTGATATAGCTGTCTCCTGAGAGGCTCTGACAGTGCCCAACTAATACAGAAGTAGAGGCTCATAGGGTCCCCAATGAAGGAGCTAGAGAAAGGACCCAAGGAGCTGAAGGGTTTGCAGCCCCTTAGGATGACCAACAATATGAACTAACTAGTACCCTCAGAGCTCCCAGGGACTAAACCACCAACCAAAGAGTACACATGGTGGGACTAATGGCCCCAGCAGCATATGTATAGCAGAGGATGGCTTAGTTGATTATCAATGGGAGGAGGGTCCCTTGATCCTGTGAAGGTTGCCAGGGCCAGGAAGCAGGAGAGGGTGGGTTGGTGAGCAGGGAGAAGGGGAGGGAACAGGTGTTTTTTTGTTTTTTGCTTTTTTGGTTTTTTTTTCCGGAGGGGAAACCCGGAAATGAGATATCATATGACATGTAAATAAGGAGCTGAGGGGTTTGCAGCCCATTAGGATGAACAACAATATGAACTAACTAGTACCCTCAGAACTTCCAGGGTCTCAACTACCAACCAAGTACTGCACATGGAGGGGTCTTATTGTTCTGGCAGCATGTGTATAGTAGAGGATTGCAAATTCCATCAGTCAATAGGAGGAGAGGAGCTCAGCCCTGTGAAGGTTCTGTGCCCCAGTGTAGGGGAATGCCAGGGCCAATAAGTGGGAGAGGGTTGGGTGGCAGGCATGGGGAGGGGGGAGGCAACAGGGGTTTATTTTTGTCGTTTTTGTTTGTTTCTTTGTTTTTTGGAGGGGAAACTGAGAAAGGAGAAATTTACATGTAAATAAAGAAAATATCTAATAAAAAAAAGAAAATATCTAATAAAAAAAGTTGTACTGGCTGATTTTGTGTGTCAACTTGACACAAGCTGGAGTTATCACAGAGAAAGGAGCCCTCCCTTGAGGAAATACCCTTGAGATCCAGCTGTAAGGCATTCTCTGTAATCAAGGTTGGGAGGGCCCATTGTAGATGGGGCCATCCCTGGGCTGGAAGTCTTGGATTCTATAAAAAAGCAAACAGAGCAGGCCAGGAGAAGCAAGCCAGTAAGGAACATCCCTCCATGGCCTCTGCATCAGCTCCTGCTTCCTGACCTGCTTGTGTTTCAGTCCTGACTTCCTTTGGTAATGAACAACAATGTGGAAGTGTAAGCTGAATAAACCCTTTCCTCCCAAACTTGCTTCTTGGTCATGGCATTTTGTGCAGGACTAGAAACCCTGACTAAGACAGTAGTGGAATGCTCTCATATTCATGACCTATATTACTAAACTTGTGATTTTCTGAAAGACATCATTAAAAATAATTTCTATTCAAAGTAGAATTTATGTGTAGATTTTAAGCCAAACTATATGGAGTTCCCAAGCACTAATCTTATTATTAGTGCTTTAACCCCTTTTAGAGAACCTTTAAAGCTTCTAGATATAGTTACACAAAAATATCCTTAGCATTTAAAAGAAAAGAAAGTGATGTTTCTGCTCAGAATGTTTATTGTCTCTTGTTATTTACAATGTCCCATGTTTATTTCAAGTTTTCTTTGTTTTTGGAGTTTGATGATTGTGTTTATTTTATGGATATCAAACAACACCCAACATCTAATCATACAGTATTAAGTCCTTGATAGTTTTGAATATTTTCTAAACACTTTCATTTGACTTTCCTTCTAATCTGGTCTTCCAGTCTCTGCAAACCCTTTGATCTTCCCTGACTCATTTTGGTAACCATTATCAGTGTGCTTTGATGCTGCCTTCCCAATGCTGTGCACCTTCAGAATTTTCTTTTTATCCAGTCATTATTTCTACTGTAATAAAAAAAAAAGTTGTTTTCAGTAATATCCTAAGAGATAAATAGCCCTGTCTAAGAAGAAACCTCATTAAGAAAAATGATGTTATTTCATTGTTTTATTTATATATATTTACTTATTTTATTTCTATTCATATGTGTGTTTTCCTTGCATATATGTATGTATTATGTATGTATGTATGTATGTATGTATGTATGCACATCAGGTTTCTGCCTGATGCTCACACAGGTGAGAGGAAGGCATCACATACCCTTGACTTCCAAATGAGTTCAAGAGATTATCCAATAATCTTCAAGAAGAACAACAAGTATTATTAACCACTGTACCACTTCTCCCACCTCAAGAAATAGGATGTTATAAAAAGAGAAAATCTCCAACCCAAGGAGGATAACCACAAACAAACAAACAAACAAACAAAACACAGGAAATAAGTAATTGCATACCACCAAAACCAAGGGAAGCATTCTTTCTCTCTCTCACATACACACACACAAACATATACACACTCACAAACACCACTTACAAATAAAAGGAATTAACAATCCTTTAATGGTCATTAATATCTCAAAATCAATGGATTCAATTTCCATATAAAGAGACACGGGCTAGAAAAGTAAATGCTAAAACAGTATCCATTATTTTGATGCATACAGAAACATACCTCAACAATAAAGATAGATATCACCTCACAGTAAAGTGCTTGAAAAAGTTTTTCAAGAAAAGTGAGACACAAAGCAAGCTGGAATAGCAATTCTAATATCTAATATGCTTTCAACTAAAATTATTCAAAAGAGACAGGAAAGGATACTTCATAATTATCAAGAGAAAAAATTTGCAAGGTGATATCTCAATCCTGAATATTTATGCCCCAAACAGAAGGGAACCCATATTTGTAAAATAAAATTTCTAAAGCTTAAATTACACATTGAACCCCATACATTAATAATGTGAAATTTCAAAACCCTACTCTCACCAATGTTATCTAGGCAAAAACTAAACAGAAATATAGTGAAACTTGCCAATGTTATGAATTAAACAGACAAACATCTATAGAATATTCCACTCAAACACAAAAATACACTTTCTTCTCAACACCGCATGGATCCTTCTCCAAAACTGAACAGAAAGAAAACCTTAACAGTTACAAAAAAATTGAAATAGCACCTTATATCTTATCAGACAAGGATTAAAACATAAATGGAAACAGCAAAAAGTCTACACACTAAAGGAAACTGAACTCTACTCTATTGTGTGTAATTTTAAGAGGGGTCAGGAATTTGAAAGGAGGTGTGTAGCAGCCAGGGAGAGGGAACTGTAGTAGCCACTGGAAAGTCCTAGATGCTAGGGACCCAACACATTTCCGTGATGCAAAAGGAATTGCGTTAGCCGAAATAACCAACAAAGGAGAGATAGAATGTGTGGAGACAATATGCAGTGGATAGGCACGGTCCCCATTTGAGGGGTGGGGCCACCCATCCACCTCAAAAATACTAATCCAGAATTCCTCCTGTCAAAAGGAAATTCAGGGACAAAGAGTGGAGTAGAGACTGAAGGATAGGCCACCCAGAGACCACTCCACCTAGGGATCCATCCCATCTGCAGACACCATACCCAGACAATATTGTTGATGACAAGAAACACTAACAGGAGCCTGGTATAGCTGTCCTCTGAGAGGCTCTGCCATAACCTGACAATACAGAAGCAGATGCAAGCAGCCAAACATTGGACTGAACACAGGGACCCCATTGTAGAAGCTATGGCAAGGACTGAGGAGCTGCAGGGGTTTGCAACCCCATAGGAAGAACATTATCAACTAACCAGACCCCCCAAACTTCCCAGGGACACCAACCAAAGAGTACATCAGAGGTACCCATGGCTCCAGCTGGATAGTTAGCAGAGGATTGCCTTATCTGGCACCACTGTGAGGGGAGCCCCTTGGTCCTGTGAAGGATGGATGCCCCAGCATAGTGGAATAGTAGAGCACTGAACTGGGAGTCGGTAGGTGGGTGGAGTAGCACTCTCATAGAGGTAGGGGGATAGGAAAGGGGGTAGGGGGCTTGTGGAGGGGAAACCAGGAAGGTGGATGACATTTGAAATGTAAAAAAATAAAATAACTAATAGAAAATAGAAAAAGGGAAAATGTGATACAACTATACAATTGAATACTATTCACCCATGAAAAACAAAGACATCATGAATTTTGCCGGTAAATGGATGATACTTGAGAATATCATCCTGGCTGGGGTAACCCAGACCCAAAAGAACATGCATGGTATTTACTCACTTATAAGTGGATATTATCCACCTTGTACTCCACATACCAAAAGAAGCTAAATGAGAAGGAAGGCCCAAGCAAGGCTGCTTGAATTAGACCAGGGAACAAAATAATCACAGGAGGCAGATGAAGGGAAAGCAACGGATGAGAGAGGGGACCAGGAGGGCAATGAGTGTGGGTTCAAGTTTGGGGAAAGACTGGAGAAAGAAACAGAGGACCAGGAGAATCACGGGAAAGTTTCAGTGTTTGTGAGTGGGGTGTATCTTGAGGACTTGCCAAAGAACTGGAATAAGTGAAGCTCCCAGAAATCAATGGAGAGGACCTTATAGGAGACTCCCAGGATATGGAACCTGAAGTGGCCACCTACTAGAGCTAGGCAAGAAACACACTGGAACAAGAGGCACACCAACCCAGTCACAAATCTTTTGACTAAAACGTATCCTATCTACAAGAAATTCAGGGAAAGGGGATGGAGAGGGACTGAAACCAATAACCGGCCCAATTTGAGACCCATCCCATGGCAAGCACCAATCCCTGACACTAGCTTGCAGAGAGGAGTCTAGGATTGCTGTCTTCTGACAGACTCCAACCAGCAGGTAATTGAAAGATTCAGAGACCCGCAGCCAAACAGTGAATAGACCTTGAGTATTCGTGGGACACAATAGGGAGAAGGGGCTAGGAATGCCACAGGAAGACCAACAAAGTCAAATAACTAGACACTTGGGTGTTCTTAGAGACTGAACCACCAACCAACAACTGGAGCAGGGGATTCTTCTTAAAGCTGTTTCCTCTCTATGGAAAAATTTCCCCTCACTGGGCTTCCTTGTATAGCCTTGTTGGGAAAATGCACATGTCCCTGCAGAGACTTGATGTGGCAGGGTGAGGGACACACTAGAGAATGCCTGCACCCTCTCAGAGGAGAAATGGAGGGGAAATGGGGTATGGACTTGTGAGAGAGTGATTGGGGAGCAGCAATCTGAATGTAAAGTGAATAAAATATATCTTTAAAAGTCTGTATATTATAATTCTCATGATTAAAAAGTGTTTATAAGCAAAACTCAGTGCCATTAGACAAGGTTATTAGAGACATAGTAATTAAGAAGGAAGATGATATTTCTAAGTTTTACATAGAAAAACAAAATCATACTTCTAAAAATAAAACATTAGTAGGTAAACAGGCAACCTTGGGAGGTAGGAGGTTGGAGGGATCCTCCAGAATGCTCCAGAGACCTTGGAGGTGAGAGACTCTCAGGACTCAAAGGGAGGGATCTTAGATGAAATGCCTGACAGTAGGGATAGGGAATTTGTAGAGTCCACCTCCAGCAGGAAGACAGTGCATCATGTGAGGGAGAGGGTTGTCATCCCACAGTCAAAACGATGACCCATAATTGTTTCTGTCTGGAAGAACTGCAGGAATGGAAATAGAGAGGAGCCTGAGGAAAAGGACCAGTTGAGTGACAGGGCCAAAGTTGAATCCAGCTTAAGGGGAGGTCCCAAAGCATGACACTATTACTGAATCTATGGAGTGCTCACAAAAAGGGACCTATCATGACTGACCTCCGGAAGACCCAGTAAGCAGCTGAAAGAGTCAGATACAGATATTTGCACCCAAACAATGGATTGAAGCTACTGACCCCTGTCGTTGAATTATGGAAAGACTGGAAGACGTTGAGGAAGAAGGTAACCCTGTAATATGACTAGCAGTCTCAATTATCCTGGACCCCCTAGATCTCTCAGACTCTAGACTACTAACCAAGCAGCATACATGAGCTGATATGAGGACCCCAACACAAATACAGCAGAGGACTGCTGGGTCTGGGTTCAGTCAGAGAAGATGCACCTAACCCTCAAGAGACTGGATGCCCTAGAGTGTTTACAGGTCTGGTTGGGTGGGTGGTGGGTGGTGGGTGGTGGGTGATGGGTGGTGGTGACTTCCTAGTGGAGACAGGCAATTGGGGCAGAGGTATGGGATGTGGAACAGTGGGAGGGTGGATGGTTGGGGGAAGCAAAATCTGTAGTGTAATAAAATAAATCAATAATTAAAAATGAAGTAAGATTATAGTAACACGGAGTATGGGCTATATAAAGAAATGAATTTCTTCTTGTAAATAAACAATGGTAAGGAATGAGACATGAAAGAACCTTAAAAGTAAGATGTTGAGACCTGAAATATCAAACTACAAAGTCACTATGACTAAAATATACATCATAGGAACAAGGGAATATCTTACATAGAGAATAAGTTTGACTAAACAGGGTAATAGTCAAGTGAAAATATGCAATATGAGGGGACCTAACAAACACAACTTTGAAACACACTGAAATGTCAGGACTCAAAGTACCAAAATTTACACAGGTCACGTTAAGACACATCCCTATTTAAAGGCAAATGTTTGAATTATTAAGTATATAAAAGCTATAATCATATAATTACACAATAAGAGTGTCAGAGTTGCAATCCAATATCTCAATATGGAAGGAATTTTATATAAACTCATATCTAAAAAGCAATGAGTAAGTATCCAGTCTTTACTTTGCCTTTATACAAATGATTCTGGTTCTCCTACTAAGTATCCATGACTAAAGAATGAGAGGTACCTTGGCAAAACACATGTCCAACTAATGTACTTAAAAACAAAATGTTTAATGTATTTAAAAATTCTCTGTTGCTCATGAAAATTGAAAGTCTGCTTTCTAGTCGGTGCTCCATCTAGCTCAGACTATAGCACAGGAGCATCTTTCTAAACAGATGCCGTGTTTATTTCTTAATCACACATCGGAGCTCTCAACTGGATTTATCCTAGGATAAGGATATAAGCTAGTGTCAAGCAAAGTAGCACATGTCTCACAGAGATAAACAAAGAATCTGAGGTGATCAGAATGTGCAAATGGTTTAATCAACTCACATGTGGCAAAAGTTTACAGTTCAGTGAGGTTTTGTATATCATAATTGAATTGTACATGAGAGTAAATATTTCCCACATCAAAAACCACATATTATATGTTGAATAATACTCTGTTCATTTAAATGGTATTCTAGGCAGAAAACACCTCATGCTCATGTGAGTGAGGATTTTGTTAACTTTCCTCTAGTTTAGAAGATCAGACATATATTAGTAAAATACAAAAGCCAAGCCGAGAAAAATCCCTTTCCTTTTATTTTGATACATTCTCTTAAAAGCTCATAAAGGAAATTTGAATTTTCCTATACATGCTCATAATGATAAGAACTTTTACATTGTATTAGATGAGAAACTCTCTAGGCAAAGAAAGTTATAAAATTATTTTAGTACACATGAATATTTGTTTAAATGCTAATTATACTGTGGGTTGATTTTCTATATTTAAATATATATTTAACATGACCAGAGTGAATCTCTCTATATCTCTAAAAGGCATTTTGTCTACTTTTATACTACTATTACCTAGTTGAATTTGAAGTTCACAGTAAAATGTTTTTTACTAGCAATACAGCCTAATGTTATATGAATTCTGCTTTTTCATGTATGCTTACAATTTAAATTTCTTCCAACAGATTCAGAGAAAAAGTTGCCATATTATAAATTTTTATAAAGATCATTATTTAAATTTTCTTAAATGATTAAAAGCTATCACACTACTATAATAGATAATAGTAGAATTTAAGTAAGCATAATAAAATGTAACAATTTCTTCAATATTTAGGTACTTTACAAATACTGTTAATATTTTATATACTTCTGGTTTTATATTGATGCAAAGTACATCTCATTTAAAGTTTGATTTCTCTCAGTATATGTATATAAAATATAATTTCTCATATATATCTATATTTACATTAAGTGCTAGAGTAATCTTCAGCCCTATTTACAAGCTTAATATATAAAAACACAAAAAAGTATCATTCATAATTTCATAATTAATTCACTTGCCAGTATGAGAGGAAGGCCTAGGGACTTAAATGTTTGTTGCACATGCATGAGGACATCAGCTTGAATCTCTAGGCCCACATAAAAGCTGAGTATAGGGGTGTTAATCTCTCACTACAATTCTGGGGGAAGGCAGAGACAGGTGGATACCATCTGGTGTGGCTAAAATGGTGAGTCCCAGATTCAGTTTGCCACTGTATCTCTAAATATGCCAATACAAGAAGATAAAACATTTATGTCTGCTGAATACACATGGACTCATATTGCTGAGCACATCCACAAACATATTTACACGCACATGATTATATTACACACACACACACACACACACACACACACACACACACACACACACTTGAAATCAAAACAAAAGAAACTAGGCTGTCAAATATGCATTGGAAGGAAACTCCTTCCATTTCCACAACTCCATCAGCCACAGGGCTAATTATATTTTACTTCAGGCGTCTACTTAGCTACTTGTGCTGCCCAGAGGGCCTACCCCATGTTCAAAGAGGATGAGAGACACTTTAGACTTTTTCTCTATCCACATTAGTATAACTAAAAGTAAAAAAGGGAAGTAGTTTGGATAAATGTGATTCTTAAGGTTAGCAAGATAAAATGAAATACTTCTGTATTCAGGATATTTACAATATGACTTTGGGATAGAACAAAAGAGTAACTGAATATATAAAAAATTACAGAAAACATTCACAGATAATAAGTCTGGTTCATATCATCAAAATGGGAGCTATACTCATAAAATCCACAGTTAAATCTTAGTATTTTTTAAAGAGTGGGGAGGGGACGGTGGGGGAATGTGTGTGATGTGTGTGTGTATGTGTGTGTCACTCTCAGTATAGGAGTTGAAACTTCCATAAAATAGTTTTTTTTTTTCATTTTTTGAGATTATAATGTGATGAGAACTTTTACCTTTTCCTTTCAAGTTCCTCTGTGTATACCCTTCCACATGCTCTCTGTTAAAACACATTCATATGTACATGCATAATACACACATACATGTATATGTATATACATCTATAATATTATATATACATACATAATTACATATGCATTCCTAAAACATAATACAGACTGATTTCTTTCTGAAGCAAGAAGCTCTTATCAAGAGCATATGGACACAACGGTAGAATATGTTCATATAAAGAGAAATCATTGAACATCTGAAAATTTGTGATATTAATCTATGAAATTTTTATCTTTCCTGTGAGCGTTCCTCTACCCTCACTGAATAGGATACATGCAATATAATTTATTTTCAGAATATTTTTTTAGTTTTCATATTGACTTTATCATGAACTTTGTTATTTATTAAAACCAATTTCATATTTTAAAATCAATGATGTTTGCAATGGAATCTCCTATTTTACTTTGGTTAAATAAATAGCAAGCTTGTATTGGCACTACTACTACTATACACACACACACACACACACACACACACACACACACATTCTGCTCTCTCAGCTTTTGAGTTATTGGGTTCCCACACTGCTGACTGGCAGTGACAAAAAAAATATGTTATGATACACTTGGTGCCAAGCAACAACCTCTACTGAGGCTCCTATCCCTCTGCAGAGACTGGGATAAAGTTTGTGATGTGTGTGTGTGTAGTAAAGATTACACTCCAAAGCCTATGACACAGATATCCCTTGGCTGTAACCTAGAAATGGTCTTCAAAGATTTCCCTATTCTATCCCTAGTTATTATTTCCCTAGTCTATTATTTCCCTAGTCTATTAAGTATTAAGTAATAAAACACCACAACAAAGTCAAATTATGAAAGAAAGAGTTTATTTAAACTTATACTTCCAGAGAAATAATGCCCCACCAAAATTACAGCCAAGAATCTTGAGAGCAGGCAGGCATGGTAACCCATTCACATTCTAAACTGCAAGCAGGAAGCCAAGATAGAGAATTTGGTATAGCTATGGCTTTTGAAACCTCAAAGCCCGTCCCCAGAGACATACTTCCCTCACAAAGCCACACCTACTATACTTACCCAAACAGCATTACCAAGTGGGAATAAAGTATTGAAATCCTGATACTATATGAAATATTTTGTATTTATAATATTTTGTATTAATATTTTAATAATTATTCCCACGACAGATGGGAATGGTATAATACTGACATAAGGTTCTTAGCTTCTTAATTCTTATCTGTTCTGTCTTGTACAAAATTTAGTCAAATTTCTTTCCTTCCTAGCACTTGGATTTCCTTTATGTCTGAGCAGGGAGTTAAAAATAGTGGTCTATCTCCTACTTTAACGGGTCGCAGTGAGATCTAACTGAACATGAAAAAAGACTTCCTGTTAGACCACTCACTCGATTCACTGATTCACTGGGCATTTCTTCCCTAGCTTCCCATTAAAAAATATTTTGTTCCAAAGCTTGTTTACTACCTTGGCACCTTATGAAAAAGAAACCTTATTGATTTTTCTGAGTCTTGTATGTTCCAGAAATTGTTTTCCATATTGAAAATACCTTTGAAATTGAATTTATTGTTATTAAATACATATATAAATATATATATATATATATATATTTGTTTAACAGAAACTGCTGTCAATTTTGTTCTTTAACACATACAATTACTAATGAAGATTTCCCTGTAGAAAAAAATGTTAAAAAATATAAAAAACAAAAACAAAAAAAATGAATCAGATTGTTCTCTTGCATTTATTCTCATGAGAGGATAGCCCTTACAACCTCAGAAACAAAATCTTCAATCAAATCATATGTCAATCAAGAAGAACAACACAAATTGCTAGAGGATATACCTCAGCTGCTGCAGTGTTGCCTAGGATACACAAAACCCTGAGCTGTGTTTGATAGTTAATGTTTAAAATCTCAGGCCTCTGGAGAAAATGTTGAGTAGATCAAAAGTTCAACCGTATTTTTGGTTATATAGTAAATCAAGCCCAGCCACTGGTAAATGATGCCTTTTCTCAATAGAAGAGAAAAAGAAAAAATGGATCAAGAAGTGTAAATGTTAACTTTTATTCACTAGATGTAACTGTCATCTCAGAGGCTTACTACTGAATTAGCTCACAACATTTCTGGTTCTTTCTGAAAGCTACCTATGTGGTTCAACTTCCCTTTGTTGAACCAACTCTTCTCCAAGCTGACTGATTCAAAGCGGTTACTTTCAGCTTCTCACTGAATTATTCTGCTTGGCCTCAAACTAATTCTGGCCATCTGTTCTAATCTTCTGACTCTTTCTTATTCTCTGGCTTTGCCTGCCTTTGCCTATCTGTGTGGAACTGTGTGAACTCAGGAACGACCTCAACTCCACTGCACTGCCCTCACTTCTTTTACTCCCAAACTACTAACCTTACCTACATTGTTTAGGATTAAAGGTATGCATCAAGGGTATGTTTGTATTCCCACCAATCACGCAGATCCAGAAACTCTTTTGAAATGATCCTTTGCCATAGCATCCATGTTGCTGGACTAAAATTCTTCTACAAGGGAGGAGGGAGAGAGGGAAAGAAGGAAGGAAGGAGGGAGGGAGGGAAGGAAGGGAGGAAGGGAGGGAAGGAGAGAGGGAAGAAAGGAAGGAAGGAAGAAGAAATGATAGATGGAAGGAGGGAAAGTAGGAAGAAAGGAAGCAAGAGGAAAGGAAGGAAAAACATGGGGAATCGGTTTTTTAAGGGAAAAAAGTCAGTTAACATGTCTCTTTAGTCAGGGTTTCTTTAGTCCGGGTTTCTACTCCTGCACAAACATCATGACCAAGAAGCAAGTTGGGGAGGAAAGGGTTTATTCAGCTTACTTCCACATTGCTGTTGATCACCAGAGGAAGTCAGGACTGGAACTCAGACAAGTCAGGAAGCAGGAGCTGATGCAGAGGCCATGGAGAGATGTTCCTTATTGGCTCGCTTCCCCTGGCTTGCTCAGCTTGCTCTCTTATAGTATCCAAGACTTCCAGCCCAGGGATAGCACCACCCACAAGGGGCCCTACCCCCTTGATCACTAATTGAGAAAATGCCCCACAGCTGGATCTCATAGAGGCACTTCCCCAACTAAAACTCCCTTTTCTGTGATAACAACCAGCCTGTGTCAAGTTGACAAACAAAACCAGCCAGTACAGGTATCTTTGCTGTGGAGTCACAGGAGCCACTGGAACTTTCAGACAATGAAAATTGTTGATCCTGAGTATTAGTGACAGAGACCTTGGCTGGAGACATGTTTTTGTTTCTATTCTATTTTCTTTCTATTTTATTAAGAATGAGGACTTTGTCAACTAAAATATTTTAAGCAAGATGTTTTCTGTTAAAGAGCCAAAGCATGACTCATGAAGACTAACTTAGAATACTAAACTTGCAGACTAAAATTCTGTAGCACATACATGGGAAGGTGACTTGGTTTAGCAGGTTTGTAACTAAATGAGATCCATAGAGATGTAGCAGAACATCAGAAAAGGGTAGATGAGGGTTAAACTGAAACAACACAAACATTAAACATAAGAGAGCTGTATTAAGGTATCCATATACTATTGTGTAAAGAAGATGTCATTTATCAGCAAAAATATGAACTTTCTAACAAAGATACAAATGCAGGGGGCATAGGAGGTTGTCAGTCTTCCATCTGCAAGACTAGCTAGTGAGTTGCAAGGGTTTGGTTCTTTAAATCAACTGTGTTTATGCTATGTTTATTGTTCTTCACATAACTGAAACAAACAAAATCTAAAATTTGTGTGATCATTTCTCCATGAAGCTTTTCTTAAATTCCTCAGAAATGATGTTATAGAAGAATGTAACCTCATTGAAATATGCTGAAATATTATGTGGGAATAAGGATGCCTTATATCAGGAAAAAAAAACAAAAAAAATGAATTTTATGTTCATATTTTTAGATAACCTGGAAACATAAACATATTCTTTACTACTATACAAGAGCCTACTGGCATTATCTTCCATCCTCCTTTTAATCCCTCCTTTCTTGACTTATTTTATGTGCTAACATTCTCTTAGGTGATTTATGCTAATCTTAAGAGCACTATTTATTCAGAATTCTTATCTGACAAATGCACCCTCACGAGCATTTGTCTTTAAGCTTAGCAACATTTTAATGGAGATAAATAGAATACTTCCAGGAGTAATTGACTGCCATTTTCTAATTACGTTTTGTTCTATTACTTTGTGGAAAAGATTTTTACTGATGCATGAAAAATATTCCAAAGGCAAAAGGCATGTTTTTAATTATTTTATTGTCTTCTTTCAAAGACTTAGTTCTTTGCTTCAACTCCAAACCCCTGGATATTTAGGTATCTAATAGCTTTTGTTTCTTAGAAGTGATTAACATACATTTAAAAATATTCACACAGAATGGTTGTATCACCAAAGTTTATATAAAATAAGTATTTAAAGCTCCCACTCTACTGTGTTCACAGATGTTTTATGATGCTCATTTTCATGGCAAGTACAAAGAGTCTAAAAATATTACATGAGGGAAAATTAATTTCAGGTGTTTGAAAACATGTTCTTGTGAATATAACAACTAAAACTAATTAAGGAATGTATATATAATTATATGATTTTTTTTCTTGAGGCTATCTCAGCTAAAATGAAATATAGCTTATATATTTATGCACAAATGTTAATATATATTTCAAAATAACACTAGGCTGGTGATTGCCTCAACTCAGAGACTTAAGTACTTACTTACTTAAGTACTTACTTACGTACTTAAGTAGCAGCAAAAGAACCATAATGATTTTTTAAAATTATCTGTTTCTCCTGGACCAACCATTATGAAAAGGACGTACAATGGCAGTACAGTGATCAGCATCACCTGATAAGTATCCAGATAAAATTACATCAACCTAGCGCAGAGGTAAAAATTACCCAGTGTATAAAACAAGAACAATAATAGCAAAATCAGTTTAAGTATAAAGATCACGGAGAAAATATAGTGAGAAGTCTCACCTTAAAAAGCCAGACAGTGGTGGCACACGCCTTTAATCCTAGCACTTGGGAGGCAGAGTCAGGAAGATTTCTGAGTTCGAGGCCAGCCTGGTCTACAGAGTGAGTTCTCGGACAGCCAGGGCTACACAGAGAAACCTTGTCTCTAAAAGCCAAAAAAAAAAAAAAAAAAAAAAAAAAAAAAAAAGGTATGCCATGGTTGGGACAGACTGCTCGCTAGTCTCCTCCCTGGAGGACGCCATATCCAGATGAAATCCAGAAGATCCCCTGCACTCAGAGCATGAGCTAAGACCCATGCTGATGTCCCACAGATGCTGATGGGAGTCCAGTAACCTTGAGGACCCATCACCTCCAAAACTGCAGCCTACCGAATACCACTCCCATTCTGCCCAGTCTTTTCTGCTGGGGCATATTGCTAGCTAGTCTGCTCCCCTGAAGATACCACATCATAAGGAATCCCAGGAGATCTACTGCAGTGAGGGTAACTGACACCCCAGCCTGAGGCATCCCAGGAGATCCACTGCACATAGGGAAACTGAGTAGCTGATCGCCAGCCCATTCAACTCCTCTGAAGACACCACAGCTTGAAGGCATCCCAGGAGTTCCTTTGTACACAGAGCAACTGGACAACAGACACCACAGTCTGAAGACCTTCTGTGGGCTCTGTGGCACTCAGAGCAACTGACACCACAGACTGAAGGCCTCCCCGGAGATCTGATGCACACTGGGAAACAGAATCCACAGTCCATAGGCTCTCCCGGAGAACAGCTTCACACAGGACAACAGCTTGACTGCTCCTCTGAAAACCCAACAGTCTGAAGTCCTCCCAAGAGATCTACTGCAGCCAGGGCAACAGATTAGCAGCTTCTCTGCCCCTGGGAAGAGCCCCCAGTTGGAAGATCTCACAGGAGATCTACTGCAGCAAGGGCTGCAGGCCTACCAGGAGAACTGAAGCAACCCAGGGACAAAAGAGGCAGACTCCAGACAGAGTCAAACTGACCAGCAAACACCAGGAATAACCAGGTGTTGAGAGGCAAGTGCATGACCATAATAAGCAACAGAAGCAAATATACGTGGGCATCATCAGAACCCAGTTGTCCCACCACAGCAATCCCTGAATACACAAACACACCTCAAAATCAGGAAGATGACCGAAAGTTCTATCTCATCAAGATAGTAGAGTCCTTTAAGGAGAATATAAATAACTCACTGAAAGAAATAAAAGAAAACACATACAAACAGGTAGAAGCTCCTTAAGAGGAAACAAATAAATCCCTTAAAGAAATACAGGGGCATGTGTTCCACTATGTTCATAGCAGCCTTATTTGTGATAGCCAGAAGCTGGAAACAACCTAGATGTCCCACACAGAAAATGTGGTTCATTTACACAATGAAATACTACTCAGTTATTAAGAATGAGGACATCCTGAGTTTTGCAGGCAAATGGATGGAACTAGAAAATATCCTGAGTGAGGTAACTCAGACCCAAAAGAACATGCATGATATGTACTCACTAATAAATGGATATTAGGCAAAAAAAAAAAAAAGGACAGAATACACAAGATACAGTTCATATAACTCAAAAAGTTCAACAAGCTGAAGTGCCCAAATGTAAAAGTCAACTTCAGGAGGTAGGAGGTTGGGAGGACCCTCCAGAATGTACCAGAGACCTGAGAGGTAAAATCCTTTCAGGACTCAAAGGGATGAAATATCTTACAGTGGAGATAGGGAATTTGTAAAGCCCACCTTCAGCAGAAAGACAGGGCATCAAGTGAGTGACTGGGTTGCTATCCCATAGTCAAAAATATGACCCATAATTGTTCCCGTCTGTAAGAACTGCGGAGATGGAAATGGAGAGGAGCCTGAGGAAACAAAGGTCCAGCGACAGACCCAAAGTGAGATCCAGCTCAAGGGGAGGTCCCAAGGTCTGACACTATTACTGAGGCTATAGAGCATTGACAGATTTGTAGTGACTGCACTCTGGAAGACCCAACAAGCAGCTGAAAGAGTCAGATGCAGATATTTACACCCAACCAATGGACAGAAGCTGCTGACCCCTGTGGATGAATTAGGGAAAGCTGGAAGAAGGTGAGGAGGAAGGTGACCCTGTAGAATCAGCAGTCTCAATTTTCCTGAAACTCTGAGATCTCTCAGACACTGGACCACCAACCAGGCAGCATACACCAGCTGATATGAGGCCCTCAACACATATACAGAGAGGATTGCTGGGTCTGGATTCAGTAAGATGCACCTAACCATCAAGAGACTGGAGGCCCCAGGGAGTTTAGAGGTTTGGTGGGATGTGGGTTAGAGGGGGACATTCTCATGGAGACAGGGGGGCAAAAAGGAGGTATGGGATGTGGAACAGTTGGAGGGTGGACCGGCAGGGGAATAAAATCTGGAGTGTATAAAAATAAATAAATAAATAAATTATATAGATTAAAAAATACCATATAACCACCCCATTAACTAAACTAGTATAATCCCTATTTATATATGCATATTTTCCTTATCTTGAAAAAATAGCTGTGGTAGTCACTGTTCATCAGGGAACTTCTCTATGCGAAAGAGACAATTATAGAAAACTACCTCTGATTAAAATGCAGAGTTGTGGAGCCTGTCCTCATGGAAACACCTGCAGATTACTTACTCTTCTACCTACGGTTCAGTCCACTAAGAGTGACTACATTTTGTAAGAGAGAGGACTAACGAGTTTGTTTTGAGAGACTGGTACCTATAACCATAAATTCACACCAATATAACTTCCTAAACATTGTTTCAACAAAGACGACAAACACAGGCCTCCTAAACTGCACCAGGGAAAGCTGAAGGGGCTTCAATCCTACATAAAGACTGTAGACAATTAAGGTATTATAGCAACAAGAGAAATATTGTTCCTCTGGAAGATGTGCAGTAATTAGTTGTCTAATACCAAACAATCAGTAAACATACATACAAGGAATATCACAGACACTGAGCAGGAAGCACTTATAAATTTGAGGGCATATATGTATGTGTATATATATCATATATACAATACATTTGACATCAGCTAAACCGAGGTATATGGGGAAGTCTGGTGGAGGTAAAGGAACGGAGGAATGCTGTGCTTATATTACAATATCAAAAGTTAAATCAAGAAATGAATTAAATAGGTTTCATCACAGATGGGAAAAATTATTTATTTATTTATTTGTTTGTTTGTTTGCTTATTTCCATGTCAAATGATTCCCTCTATCCCTGTTCCTGATCACAGAGTCCTCCTGCTCCCCAGGAAGACCAGCAGAATCAACTAACCTGGAATCCTGAGAACCAACAAAATAGCATACAAGGGATGGGAAACTTTAAAAGAAACTATTTTGTTTTCCTATAATTAAGTAGCATATAATTGCATTAATTTTGATTATAGCCAGGTATTTAAACTGAACTGCATATAACTGCTTGGTTTTTATTCACTGAATTCTGCTACCAGGGGAACAATTCTTTGAAAAACCTCATGATTCATACAAAAAAGATCGGTAACATTTGACTGTGTGGTTACATATGGTTTGCCTTGAAACTGTCTCGTGGTCTTTGAAATTTACTGCATATCTTCTAAACTAAACTTTGTGTTTCTTCTGAAGAGATGCATGAGGATCATAACCAGGGATGTAAAGCTAGCTCCCAACAATACAATATGTACTCAAAACATAAATATTACAGTAAAATATTAAAATAATATCTAATCAAAAGCACTTTTGGGCCCGGCAGTGATGGTGCACACCTTTAGTCCCAGCACTTGGGAGGCAGAGGCAGATGGATTTCTGAATTTGAGGCCAGCCTGGTCTCCAGAGTGAGTTCCAGGACAGCTGGGGCTACACAGAGAAACCCTGTCTCGAAAAACAAAAAAAAAAAAAAAAAAAAAA
>NW_022196915.1:92705629-92709323 GCF_008632895.1 Mastomys coucha | reverse complement strand
AAAAAAAAGAAAACACTTTTGGAAATTGTTTTGTTTTTCTTTCATAATCTGAATCACTCTCTTTATAAGTGTAATGTTGACTATTATTACAAAATGAGCCCTACCAAATTAATATGAATATGTAAACCTAATGGGAAAACTATATTATTAGATATGAAATTGTATAGCACAATATAAGTTTTCATGTTTTTAGTAGCACAAATTATCCCTTATCTTCCTAAAGCCCAATAGCAGTTCATAAACAAATATAGGAAAATGTGATATCAACATGAGCTTATTTCTCAGTGTTATACTGTTGTGTTCAGGACCAAAATAATGTTGTGTTGGGTCTGTAGTATTCGTGTTCATCCAGTGATATTTAGATATTATACTCAGAAAAGCAAACTGCAAAGCTGCCCGACTCAGAGGGAATGATCATTGTTCCTTTTGTTCTACTATCTGCACAAGCTACCTTCCTCATGTTAGCTGGTGTGTTCACTGAGAAGATGAAATACTCGGGAGATATGCAATAAATTCATTTTCATCACTTTGACTGTAGTTATTTAAACAGGTTCTGAACTTTCATGAGGTCAAGTATTTCTCATTAACCGCATAGAAACTCTATTCCTAAAGTCATGACTGAATTTTCATAAGCATAAATCGGAAAGGAGTTGTATTTTTCACATGTGTGATTATTTGTTACTGCTTCTCCTTCGAGACAGGGTTTCTCTGTGTAGCCCTGGCTGTCCTGGAACTCACTCTGTAGACCAGGCTGGCCTCGAACTCACTCTGTAGACCAGGCTGGCCTCGAACTCAGAAATTCATCTGCCTCTGCCTCCCAAGTGCTGGGATTCAAAATGTGCACCATCACTGCCCATCTTATTAGTGCTTCTCAAGATGAGAATTAATCTAATTCTCATTTAATTAATTTAATTAAATTAATAATTTAATAATCAATCACAGGATAAAAGGTGGATAATAAGTAAATAGATACTATTTCCCCTTCTGGGTTTCTCTTAAAAAGAATATCAGATTTCTCTCCAATTACAGATTAAAAATGAATAATAATTTAGATGTATTTTCATAAGAAATGTAGTTTATGCGTGATTGGGACTTTAAGTGTGACCAAACTTGATAAGTCTCGGGATGGATACTCACATTTGAATCTACGGTGAATCAGTGTACCATGGAAGAAGTAGGAGGCAGAAGAAGCTCTTCTTGTGACACCTGGAAAATAAATAGGGGAAGAAACTGGATCAAAGTCCCAATATCCCATTAACTTCATGTGGTCAGTGACCTAACTCTCTTCTACTGTGTCCAATCTCCTTAAGTTTTGCCAGTTCACTTCAACACAAAGGCTGTTAGAAGACATCTGAGATCCTGAGAGCAACACTACTCTTAACAGTCAATAGTTTTATGATTATTTGATGTTCTCTGTGTTGCCTGTTTCTGTGTGAATGAAATTGGTTGGTTCAACTTTTCTGAATAGTAACGTATTTGAAATCACATTGATATTTGACAAGTAGTTTTCTTTAAATTTTTGAATACTGTATTTTTAATGGTCCATTATTCACACATTACTTCCAGTAAATGAGGCAAAAAAAAAAAGAGTAGAAAAATAGCCAATGATCAGACACAGTTCCCTGGTGCTTAAAGGATGTCTGTCACTTTTGAACATGTACTTAGTATTTCTATTAATATGATAAGTCACCAGGACCAAAAGCAACTTGGAGAAAAATGTTTTTTTTTTTTTTTCACTTTCCCCCCCCACGAAACTGTTCATCACTACAGGTATTCCAGGCAGGAACTCAGCCATGGCAGAAACCTGGAGTCAGGAGCTGACTAAGTGACCATGGGAGAATGCTACATGTGGCTTATTCTATGTAGCTTACTCAAACTCTGCCTGCTTACTTATAAAACCCAGGATTTCCAGCCCAGGGTTGTCTTCACCCATAATGGACTGGATCCTCCACCATCAATCCGTTCAACATCAATCACTCATTAAGAAAATGAATACAAGCTTACCTGAAAATAGTTCAATCTTCAAGACAAATTTCCTCAATTGAAGTTTCCTTCTCTCAGATGATAACAGTTTATGTCAAGTTCATATGAAACTATCTAGGACAACATGCAGTAGAGGGATATCTTTAAGAAAAGGTATATATTATGTAATTTGTAGTTGTTCTGATTAAGGTAATAAAGGAATAAAGTTAATATGAAGCCAGATATAATACAATGTACAGCTACTTGGAAGGTAAAAAAGGTTTCAAAAAGCACTCATGGAACAAATACTAAAGATCAGCACAGAGGCAAAATAAGTGACAACTCTTGTATATATGAGAAGAAATTTTATAACTAAATATATTAAACAATTGCATCTAATCTTTACTTAAAACGAATTTACAAATATTTTAGCATATGTAATTTCTTTGATTCCTCATGGGCATTTGTGTGTCATCAGATGGCAAAAGGATTAGCCTTCTTTCTTTTCCTTCAGCTTTCCTATGTCCACCATAGGGGTCACCCTTCAAGACTTCGTTCTAATCAGTTGATGTTCATAGATTCCACATCACGTACCATTCATCTAAAGATCCAGAATCATTTCAGAGGTATGTTGCTAAGACACAATATCCAGTTCATGGCAAATATGTTAAAAAATTTTAAGCTATTTATTTATGTACAGCTTGCTGTATTTAAGAAAACATACTTTCACACTACTTAGCCCACTATTCGTTACAGTACCCTTTATTTTTCATTGTGTTAACTCTGGCAAAT
Source organism: Mastomys coucha (assembly GCF_008632895.1). NCBI lineage: Eukaryota > Metazoa > Chordata > Mammalia > Rodentia > Muridae > Mastomys > Mastomys coucha. The sequence goes on along the minus strand of NW_022196915.1, from coordinate 92,706,569 downwards.
ATGAAAGTGGAATTCACATGACGGGTAAAATACTTCAACAATTCTATGTTTAAACGAATTTCATAGAGTCTCCAGAGATGGCTTAGCTCCTAGGAGATATTGTTGTTACACCAGAGATTTCTATTTCAAAAACTCACATTGCAGCCACAAGTACCTTCAACTCCAGGTTCAAAGGACCTGTCCAAATCTTCTGGTTTCTGAGAGCACAAGGTATGGACATAGGGTACAGTCATAATGCATAGAAAGTACTCACGAAGTGAAACAATAAAAATTTTAATGAGATAAAGGAATTATTTCCATGAGTAGAATGACTCAAGGAAAACCCCATGAAGCATCAGTCCGACATAAAGAATTACAGGCATCTGAGTAAAGTTGGTAATGGAGAAGTTGGTTGACTAGTACCTAGGGGTCAGTCCTGGGAATATAAATACAAGTAACACATACACAGTCTATGTATGTATGTTTGTATGAATATAAGTATGTATGTATACATGTATGCATGTATGTATGTATGTTCAGTCCTGGGAATATAAATACAAATAGCACATACACATAGTATCTATGTATGTATGTTTGTATGAATATATGTATGTATGTATACATGTATGTATGTATGTATGTATGTATGCCTGTGTATACCATTCCAGGTATCCATCTTTACACTCTCTCTCTCTCATTCATATCTATCTATCTATCTATCTATCTATCTATCTATCTATATATATATATATATATATATATAGTGTGTGTATGTGTGTGTGTGTATGTGTGTTTGTGTGTATGGTGTGTGTACATCTTTACATGCATAATATACTCGAACTGTACTGTGTTCCTAACAAATAGACATCAAGTATAGTAAATTTAGGATGTTATTTATTAGACGTTTTCTTTATTTACATGTCATACAATATCTCCTTTCCCAGGTTTCCCTCCAAAAAAA
>NW_022196915.1:92688174-92704871 GCF_008632895.1 Mastomys coucha | reverse complement strand
ATATATATATATATATATATATACACACACACACATACGTATATGTATGTATATACATATACATACATACAAAGTATATACGCATGTATATGTATGTATATGTACACATATACGTATGTGTATGTGTGTGTATGTAGACATATAGGTATGTAATATACACTATATATAAGGAGAGCATGGAATTGAAGAAGAATGAAGACATGTATGTAGAAGGGCTTGGAGGGAGGAAAGGAGAGGGAGAATTGTAATGAAAATTAGATCTCAAAAAACAGCAAAGGAAGTATCAGTGAATTCTGAATATAATATTTAGTTATGAGAGATTGCATTCATTAAATGAGATGCGTTGTTAAACACAAAACAATTACTTCACATTCAATGTGTCATACTTATATCTATTCCAAATGAATACAAAAAAGAAAAAAGTAAGAAAAGAAAGAGAAGAAAAAAAAGAGGAGATATATTTCAATTAAAATTTCAGAAAATTAAATATATTTCAGCAATGAACTGTGCTATGCCCCAAGCAAAATGATATAAGAGTAATAAATTTAGGATACTATTTAATAATCACTTTAGATACCTCAATTGCACCAAAGTCAACTTGTAATATTATAAAAATAAAGCAACAATAAGTAGACTCACTATTTTCATACTGTGTATATGTTATTTGTATTCATATGTGTATATCATATTAAGTACTTCATATTTGACATATCTATGATATATTGAGGTCATAACATTTTCCTGTAGAATTTCTTAGACTTGAATTTAAAGTGAATACTGAGTAATATACTGTTAGATTTAAAATATTATCACTTTTATAATGTTCTTATAAAATCATTTCTATACAATAATTCATAGTTTAAGTAGTCACAAGTTGATGAGTATGTCTCAATGAATCTTAAAATTATAAAAAATAACATGTTGTAAGTTTGTTACTGATGGTGAGCTCCATGCACTCTACTCTTTCTATCTAAATGTGCAGACAAATGCAGATGTAAGTATGATCATATTTCCAAGTCACTGAATATGAACATGCTATGATTAATTTCCATTATTTACCAGTTAACAATGGTATAGCTTCATAAAATGTTATAGAATCAAGTAGCCACTATAATCTGTTGCAGGAATTATTAAAAATGAATCCACCCCGCAAACTCTCTTTTCCGCCAGACCACATTCTAGTGCCTGTACTGTCCGGCCACAACACTATGTCCCAGCAGACTCTTCCTATTTCTCCCAGCTAGCAGCATCATCTCACTCACATGAAATGCTTTACACACCCCCACAATCATTCATCTAGCGCCTAGTACCTGGTAAAGCATGACTCTTAAGGCTTAATTTTCTAATCAGGTTTTTATAATAAGATCACAATTTACAAAATGCCAGTAAAATAATTTCAGAGCCCAATGATAAAGACAATGTTTTAACCCAATTATCCTAACCTTGTAAAAACCTTAGTCTGGTTGTTATAACCACACGGGGTCTGAATCACCATCTTCCTCTGCCTCCATGATGATGATCCTCTGCTACCTTCCTGCTCTCCCTCTTTCCCTCCTCAACTTTTAGCTCCACCTCTCTATTCCTGTCCAATCACAGGCCTGTCACTGCCGTAATGTGATTGGACAGAGAAAATACTGCAACAGTCATCTAATAATTAGTAGATAAAATTAATAGAAATATTTCTTTTTAAGAAAAATCAACAAAATAACAAAAACAAGCACCCCAACATTGCAGAGACTTATTCTATAAGAAAAACTTCAGCAAAGTTTCCATTTATGATTGAACAATAGTTAAGTGAAATCGACCATCGAATTTATTAAATGCAGAGAATAATCAATTCCTCTTATAGTTAAATTGAAGCCTGAAAAGAATAAAATCATCATGACCCAACTGCTATTTTCAATCAAAGGAGATTCTTGAAGGAGGAAAAAAAGAATCAATGAATGTGACATCTTTGGTGGTTTTAAAGTTATTAACCTTAAACTGAGAATCCATTTATAAAAGGAAAAAGATATCAAAGGTCATGTTTCATTTTCATATGGAATCATTTCCTTTTCGACTCTAGCTTTGGCCACTCTGAAGCAGTGCTGGTTTTCATTATATGATGTCAAAAGGTGAAGAAGGCTCTGAAACAGTCTGTTAAGCAGGCATTGTACAAAGGACGGCTCCTATCAGGAGATCTTAGCTTTTGTGTCCGGCATAATGTTCTCAGGATTACTAAGGCATAATGTGGGGTATGTATTGGAAACTTTCCATAGTGACAAAAATAAAACTTGGCTCTTCCTGTGATCAGCATACCTGCTCAGTCTGTCCTGGTCACACTGTTTCCTGGCTCTCAGCCAGCCTAAGCAATGCTGGACTAACATTCTCACTGAATGTGTTGAAAACAGTTACCTTTGTTCCTTGTGTATAACAGTTACTGCAATTTCCTCCTTCGGAACTTTCATCTAAAGCAATTTGTATCTGAGCTCATGGGAGCATGTCACTTGTACCCAGCTCAAAATAAACTATTTTGTATTTTCCTTTAACACAGGGTCTCTGTTTTGTATCTGAAGAAGATACTGAACATATTTTACTTTCCAGCCCGAGGCTTTCGTTCTCTTACTGCATTATTGTTCAGCAATTCAGTCCTCAGCAATTACTTAGCAATACTGGAGAGAAATTAGAGAACCTAGAAAATAGGTTTGTCTCCCTCTAAGTTAATATTTAGTGTTTTCTATTTATTCAGGGATTATTGATGTTTGTTAATATGCCATATAATAAAATCAAGGAAAAATAAATTAATAATTTTACTATAGTATTCACCATGCTTTCTTTAGATTAAATACTCAGGTTGTGATAGGCATTGGCCCTAGTGTAATTTAGGACATTCTCATGATCTGCCAGAGTAGGTAATTTTAAATAAAACATTTAAAAAGTCTTTTTCTTGAACCAATTGCATAGGTGGATATATTAGATTTACCCCTGTTTTTTTTTTCACTACAAATTTCTTTAACTTAGAAATAATTTTATTTGTAGCTTTAATATAAGACATTTATAGCAAAAGTTCTAACACATGCTTGTATTTTTAAAGGAATATGAAATCAGTGGAGAAAAGGTATCTTTCAACATAACAGACAGCAGTTTCCATATCGAGTTATGCACATTAAGTCTTGAATACATGGTCATTTTGATATGCTTCAATAGATGCTAGGATTATAATAAATAATATAACAAATAATAATATTTGTTTTAATCTCACAAGAGTTTGAAATTTTGTATGCATTTGTGTGACATAATAATAATGATCCAAGTAGCCGTAGCATTCTCCCAAACTACACAGAATTAGGTTCCCAGAAAGGCAGGCTATTAGAATTTGCTCTCTTTATGGTTTATTTTGTTCACAATATGTATTACCTTGTAAACTACAGCTATTCAAAATAAACTATCTTTTAAATTGACACAGACTATCTTACGGAACATTTCTTCCTGAAGTAGGAAAAGGTGTTCCTCACAGTTCCTTATAATTATATATGTTGTTCTGATAGCCATGACTTTTCTCACCATCTCACTTCTTTATCTGTACTACAGCTTTAAATAGAAATTGAAACTACAGCATAAAAAAAAAGTCTAAACATTAACCAGAAATAATAAGAATGTACATGTTCCCTGCATGACAGGGAATTTACTTGATCAAGCAAGAGTGTGGAAAATGTGTCATTTAAGGTGCATTTTAGAAATCATGTATGGGCAGCATATGTTAATTAAATTATTCTTCTAATTTACAAGTTAACCCAAAAAAATGAACAAAGAAAATAATAACTTTTGTGCTTGAGCCTTCCATATACATATGACATATTAGTGCTACATAATAAATGAAATTCATTAGGTCTGTTATATCACACAATCATAATGCATTTTTCCCTTAATGATAGGGACACAAATAACCTAAGCTGTCCTTACACTTGTTATGTAGTATGGGATGACACTGAACCCGTAATCCTTACACCTCTATCTCCAGAGTGCTATGATTAGAACTGTGAATCATCAGGTCTAGTTTTATGTTTTACTGGGATCAAACTCAGTGTTTATTTATGCTCAGAAAACACTGTACCAACTATGCTCCACAACTAGTCCTTCAGATAAGTCCCAAATAGACTTCATTCATGGTTTTCAAGCAAAGCATAGTTCATTTAAAAGACAGTGATTTTAGCTGCTCATGTAATGAAATTTTAAGCAGTTAACCTGGAATACTGTTATATAAATTTTTAATCCCAACTCAGGGTTTCTACCCTACCTTTGACCATTTAGTTCCTGGGTAAAAAAAAATACAATCTTTATATTTATAATAAGCCTTAAACAGCACTAGATAGCCACTCTCTATGCTATTAGATTCTACCTTCGTATCCAATAATTCCTAGTTATTAGTTACTATGTTTCACCTGGGCTGCTCCAGTCTCCAGTTGACCAGGCCCCAGTGCCATGTTTTCTTGACTCCTAACCCATGGCATCTTTGTTTGTCTTCCTCCCATTTTGATCTCCTCTGATTTCCCAGGATAGGAACACCAAGTATCACCTATGTCAATTCTGCCCAGGTATAGGCTGTTGGCATCTTTATTTACCAATCAGAAATAACTTGTCGGCAACGTCACATAGTGCCACTTTGGTCTACATGTCGACTTTCTCGTCTCTTGGGCAACCAGGTATTGGGGGCCCACACTTAACATTATATTACATAGCAACAGACCAAACCTCAACAGAATATGTTAATATAAAAACTTGATGACTATTAAAATATGTTGATAAATGTATACATGTATATGAAAGTATGAAAGAGAAATAGCCTTTAGCGACTAGATAACCAACTGATAATTTGAAATATTTTAAAATTATTGCTGACACTGTCTTTGCTTTATAGAGGTACTATGCTGGCAGTGTTTTATCTAATGTTTAATTGTATTTCTGCTCATTTTTATATAAAATGGCCTTGGGAAATATTCTCTGACAATAATATGTATAATTTATAGAAGTCAACTAAGCATAATTAAGTTTACTAAAGACATATCGGTGGCATAAAAACTTTCATTAAACATGAAGTAAACATTCTTTGTCTGCTTCAGAAGAATGATTTTCCTCATAAGTAATTATATTCCAACAAATGTTATCAATGGGAAGCTACATATTTCAACTTGGCAATTTTATATAAAAACATAGGGGAAGGAAATTTTCTCCTGTAATATATGATATATGCAACAGAGTAATGATTGTCATATTTATAGTTAACCAGATGACAAATAAGAAAATAATACTTTTATGTCAATTATAAGAACAGACAGCAGAAGTGTTCTATTTTAAAGCTTCTCAATTTTATTAGTTAAAGCTATTCATCTTAACAGGGATGCTCAGTCAAGACGAAGGAGTACAGAAGGGAAAGATTTTGAAATTGTTTATAAATATTGACAATCGGATACTTGATAAAAGAAGTAACTAAAATTTACTTGCCTATTGCTGAGGTCAGAATGGTTGAATTCCCTGTAGATATTATATAGAAAAGTAACATTCAATATTCAACATTCTTTCAGAAGAGGTCTTGGGGAAAAGTGTCACAGGCTGTGAGCCCTCATGGACACAATGTGCAACCTTCAGCTTAAGGGACAGAGGAGACCAGAGAGCTATCTCTAAGTTTTGTAAGAACAAAGCAAGAAGGTGCTTTGTAAAGATACAAAGTGCACTGTAAAGATATAAGAACTTTTGACACCTTGTTTTTAGACTTCATTGCAGCAGTAAGTCTTTTTCATTAATACTTATTAATGATTAAAAAGTTATTAATATTTTAAACAGCCCTCAGACTAGAATATTTCTGTTGTTCAGTTAGTAGTACATGAAGACCAAGTAAACATGGGCCCACCTGCTTCTCCAGATGCAAAAAAAAAAAATGAGAAATCATGGCAAGTTTTGAGGTAACTCCTTAATAAGCAGGTGATAGTATTTCTTGATATAAAAATGTAACTTAATTTGTGTTTTACAGTAAATATTGACAGTGAATGCAAATTCAGCATGCTAATTGTTTTCTGTTTTGGTTGTTTAGACTCGCTTAAACTCAAGGTGCAAATAAATGTAAATTAGATAAATTATTCTTCCAAGCTAATTGCCCAACTTCACTAAGCAATCATATAAAGCATCAAATGTTTTCTGCATCAGAGTATTTACATTGTAATATGTAAATATACTTTCAATAATCGGTGATAGAGTTTATTCACTCATTTTTTCTTCATTTATACATTTAGTCCTAAATAATGTGTTGGCCAAGCACTAGCAATACATCTCATAAAGAAAGGGTTGAGAAATTTTAGTCTTACATTATTTACTATAAAATACTAAGATTCAAATAGCAGCTAACATAGTAAAAATAAAATAATTCATTTTTTTCTGAGTTCTATGTAAATGTTCATACTTTTTACTAATTGAAAGTAGAATTCATTCTGGTTTGAAAGACTTCTCTTTTCACTTCACATGCTTTAAATTTCTTTGCCGTATTTTATATTGTCATTTTACAAGGACAGTGCACATTGGTAGGGCTTCATCAATAGATGCTTTCAGTTTATGTGACAACAGGAGACTGTTAACAGATTAAAAATCAAGGTTTCCATCTTTGTCCTGGAAAATATTTGGATCTATAGAAAAATGTAGGACCCTTGATGTCACAAATAGCAAAATATAGTGAAACTGTGTTAAGAATTTTCAAAGGCAAAGATGCCCCCCCACCCATCAACTGGGAAATGGAACAATTTTCTGGGAAATATATTTTTGTTTTTTCTAAGATATCAACCTCTAGAAGTGATCTTGTTAAGGGCATTTTTGTCATATACTTCTACCACCATGCCTATACTATTTTGAATGATTGTCCTTGTATAGCTTTATATAGATTTTATGAAAACTACACTGCTTTATTTATTCAGATTGATTCAAAACTGCATGCTTTAACGGGGGTTATTCTCTCTACAAAAGCATGAATTTTTATAGTTTACAATAGGAGAAAAAAGGGAGGATTAAATGTTGCACACTATTGTGTTTCTGTAGTTTTATTTGTTAGGTTATCTGACTGGTTTGTGAGCCTAAGTGGGCTCTATTTGCATAAATTTATAACAACATAGACTTTATTATATTAATTTAGTTCACTTATCTCTGTTTACCTGAATCAAATCATTAATTAAAATATGTATTCTTCCATAGTAGTCAGTGATTGGAAAGGTTGACTTGATTTTATGAGAATATTTTATGTCAGACTGTCAATGTCACTGAAAGAACCTCAGAGGTTCTGTATTAGAATAAAGGTAAATGTTACACAGTCTTTGAATTAAACTGGAGTGCTTTTACTTGATCAATATTTCTATAGTATTTTGAACACAGTACTATCTATGCCTCTTGTTTGATTTTGTCTGTTTTGTTTCTTCTACAATTCATAGACTCATGTGCTATTTCATAAATGCTGATAGACTGTTTTCCTCTAAATATGTATCTTTCTAATCATGACACATTTCAAGAAATGATGCTATAATACAATATAATATTCTATATTTCACTCAGGGTTTAAGAAAAAATACAAATTTTCCAAGTGCTGAAGTTGTTCTTTTTGGATTAATTTACTGGTGATTCATGTTAATGAATAGTGTAGCATCTCCATTAATGGTATGTAGGAAAAAGTCATTAAGTTGAGTTTGCCAGGCAGGAAGGAGAATAAAACTACTTCCAAACAAAAGGCTTATTTCAGCCATACCTACTCTCTCTAGCTGCTCTAGTCTAAAGGTGGCTTTTCAGGAGTGACTATATCTTTCCACCCACTGAGTTTTGGCATTGACTTCATAGCTTAGTATTTTTTGAGATTAATTTTCGCAACCTGTATTTTTGTACTTGGCTCTATGTTCTTGATTCCACATTCCCACAGAGCCTAGGGACACTGGTTCTCCCTGGACTTTGAGATACAACCAGTAGTGTGATGTTGGATGTTTGTGTTAAGAGCCAAATTGGCTTCTTTGCAGGAAGAATAAGAGGTCTTAACATGTGATCCATTTACTCAGCTTCTAGTAGCCTACTTATTTAGGGTCTTTTTGTTCATGGAGTAGAATTGCACAAGTACATATTAATAAATGGGAAATTCACAAGTCAATGTAGACCTACAAAGAAACAGGACGAGAGAGGACTTACTTGACTCAACATGGGATACTCAAACTCTAAATAAATAACTGAATTGATTTCAGAAACAAACTATAGACTATTTCAATTGAATACTGTTGCATCTGCTCACTGGGTGACATATTTGAACAAGGTAAAAGAAAAGAACTAAAGCTTGTTTTAATTAAGTTTAGTCATTTGAAAACTATTAAATATAAATAAGTTTAAATATATATTAAAATATAAATTATTTCATAATGTTAAAGAGATTCTCTGGAACTATGGATAAATAATTCATATTTTAATATATATTTTATTAATAATTCTGTTATATTTTCAAGTCAGAAAGTAGAAGTAACTATATGCCTGCAAATGTACATTGACCAGGAAAAGATTGAGACAATTTTCTATAAATGCAATAGAAGAATTTTTACTTACTCGTTCTTTCCTTATTTATTTTATTTATTTATTTATTTATTTATTTTGGTTTTTCAAGACAGGATTTCTCTGTGTAGCCATAGCTGTCCTGGAACTCACTCTGTGTTACTTATTCTTGATGTTTTATGTTGAATAAATGCACAGTGCTTTAGGATATTACAGCACTAGTATCATTCGCATACACCTCCCAATTATTTAGTATGTTTGAGAAGGTACTGAGTATCTTTATGTAGCATGTAATTCACAAGTTATAAGATTATATTTATTAACCTGAAAAAAATAATATAAAAAATGATGAATATATCTTCTACTTTTCTTTATATGTATGCCTATTTTCATATAATTAAACTTGTAAGAATGATGAATTTAATACTTAAAATCATATATATTAAAATTATTTTAATCTCTAAGATAGAAAACACAGATCTTAATATTTAAAAGGTAGCAAAATCATCCCCCCCAAAATAATGTATGAATTAAAATAGGGTGATTTGAATGAGAATGGATCCTATAGGCCCATATATGTGAATGTTTGGTCACTGAGAACTGGCATTATTTGAAGTTAATAGGAGGTGTGGACTTGATGGAGAACTGTGTCATTGGGGGTTGAACTTAGAGATTTTAAAAGTCCAGTCCAGGCCCAGTGTCTCTCTTTCTACCATCTTCCTTCACTTACCAAAGCAAAATCCTCAACTACCACATCTGCCTACATGCCATCAAGTTCCCTGCTATAAGGATAATGCAATCCACCTCAGAATTTGAAGTAAGCCTTAATTAAGTGCCTTCTTTGTATAAGTATCATGACATGCCATGGCCATGTCTCTTTACAACAAATACGACCAAGACATGTAATGTCTAAATAATTCATGAAATTTACTACATATTTTCCTTTACTTCTATCTTTCTTTACTGGCCAATCATAATTAGTAGTTTATTATTTTGCATAAAATTATCAATTTTAATTACTTCTTTAAGTTATATGAATTTCAAACTTTATAGTACTAGGCCACAATAATAATAATATATTGTTGAAAAGAACATATTAAGGAAAATAAATTTTAAAATACTCAAAGATAGTTTAAGAAGTGTCATAGTTGCTCTGATATTGTTGTGATAAAACACCAAGACCAAAGTAACTGGTTAAAGAAAGAGTGTATTTAGTACTTATACCTTTAGAGGGTAAATCTCTGACCATTATTTATGAGCGCATAGTATGAGTCAAACAAGCATGGTACTAGAGCAAGAGCAGAAAATTCATATCTTAAAACACATCTCTGGCAGGTCCGGGAGAGAGGAGAGAACCTGATCCTTGCCTAGTATCTCAGGGCTGAGCTGCCAGGAGTCTGTCAAAGCAGGAACTAGTTTTATTATATCAGTCATTTGTTTATATAGGGTTGAAGAAGGAGGTGGGGATATTTGGTGAAGCAAGATGTCAGGGGCTGGGGAAGGGTGAAGGACAGTATGTATGAGGTGATGTGACATGATGAGGGATGTGGGTTGATCTCACAGGGCCTATAAGAAACTGACACATCAGCAGTCTCATTCAGGTTCAGAATGACTCTCACTGAGTCATTCTCAAGTGGAGGAGAATGACAAGTCTCAAAAATCAAGCCAGACTCAGGTTTGTCCTCAAGGCCCAAACCAAGGTCAAATAGGGCCCAATACAACCATAATACATAGATATCCGATTGCGATAGGAATGAGCTTTTGAAACCTCAAGGCCTGCTCCTAAAGGCATATCAGCTCCAAGAAGGGTTTACCTTCAAAGTTTCCTAAACAGTTGCATTGATTGAGGACCAAGTCCTCAAACATATGAGTCTCTGAGTACAAATTTTCTTTAAATACAACAAAAACTAATACCTAGAATATAAAAGGGTCAAATAGAATGTTTATATATAACATTTATTAAATTTTCAAATGTAGTATTCATGGAACTTTGCAGTTCTTGCAAATCCACGTGAATCAGTACTTGTAAAGAAAATTGGAATACTATTTCATAACATATTCACATGATATATGGTGAATAGTTTCCATAAGTACATTCTAAAATAATTCTAAAATCTGATACCTAAAATCTTATGGTAAGGTGATACGTTTTCTAATATATACAAAATTTAGGGAGACTTTAGAAAAACAATTCCCTTGAAAGGAAATAATGGAAAGAATACTATGAGTATTTCATATCAAAGTTAAATATTATCATTTCATATATATTTAATAGTGAAGTAGTTCTGATTTTGTATGCATAGTAACAAATGCATGCATATAATACTAGCTATATCATGTTTCCTTACTGTTTATGTTTTCAAACTCTTATAGTAATTAAGTAACATTGTGAGGTCACATTATTGAATATAACAGTGAATAAAATGAAACAAATATTCTTCACCCTTGTATTTATTAATACATTTCTACTTCAACCAAATCAAAGCTGAGAAAAATATAATAAGAAAGAAAGTAGAAACATTAATTAGCAATAATTAGAAGCTTTGTTGTTGGTTCTTGCAGCTTTCTAACTAGTAAGAATTACATTTCATCAACATTTAGAAATTTAAAATTTTCCTTAATAGCTTTGAAATTTTCTATTCAAAATGGATTATTCTCTTATACAATACATCTGGACTATACTTCCCCTCCCTCTACTCCTCTCAAGAAACTCCAAATATTCTATTCATGAAACCCACTCCCTCTTCATTTCCCTTCAGAAAGGAGCTGACCTCCTAGAAATAACAGTCAAATAGGACCAAACAAGATATAATAAGGCAAAGCCCCCATATCCAAGCTGGACAAGGTAACCAAATAGTCCCAAGAACAAGCTTCAACTTTTTCAGGGCTCCTGAGGAAGGGTACAAGCTGATAGTTCTGCTCAATATGACTACCTACACAATTCTCTGTAGTCTGGTTGAGATAGCTTTTTGCTTATGGACAGCTCTCTGCTTGAAACAGATCTCTCTGTGTGAACCAGCTCTCTGCTACAGACAACTCTCCTATGCGGGAAAAATCTCTAAAATCTCTCTAGGTAGCTTCTGAGTTTTCACTCTCCAAGCAGTTCTCTCTAGGTAGCTGCTAAAAACAAAACAAACAAACAAAACAAAACAAAAATCTAAAAAAGCTGTGTTTGCTCTCCAGACTGCTCAGCTCTTGGTAGAAAATTTTTTTAAAAAAAGAATTGTTGTTGCTTTCTGCCAGCTAATCTCATGCAGACTAAAAGTTTGGTCATTTATTTGCATACCAATTCAATCATTTACCAGGTTCCCTTTTGATTTAGACATGAACTGGAATTTTATGACCTTACACTGTGATTCTTAGAAGAACATAGAAAGTACACTTAAAAACAAAACAAACAAATAAAATATGTGGCAAATGAATTCAGAGATCTGCCTACCTTTGTAATCACAAACAATAAACTTAGCTGAGTGGGATCCTGTCATTAGATCACCATTCTGATTAGGCTCAGACCTAAATTTTCTCTGCTCAATGCTGACCTTGAACTCAGGAACCTGTCTGCCTTTGTAATCTTATCAGTAAAGTGAGTAGGATCACTACTCCCCATATCTCTTTATCTCCTTCCTTAATACCTTTCTGATGTGCTGGCTCATAGTATAGCTGCTCTGGTTTTAGGTCCACGAAGTCTTCCATATAATTCGTATTGCATCCTTATATTTTGCATTGTTAAGAAATCTTATATTATTGAACTTGTGTTTTCAGAGTTCTTTCCCAAAGCCTTGAGGGCTGTCCTGAAGGTCACAGTCTTTTCCATTTTGCTGAGATATTAGACACATCTTTACCTTTGAGACTTGTCTTGTTTATTATGGAGTCATTAGCCTTCGCAGGGAGGACATTCCCCTGGAGGAGCACAAAGTAAAATATACAAACAAGTCTTACTCCTCTCAACCATCAATACACATGGAGGTTCATGCCCTGCTTGATCTGTGCCAGGGTCAGGAACTGTGTCATGCCTCCCTTTTGCATGGCCGGACTTGGCACAATAGGAAGAAAAGCGTCCAAAGAGCATAGAAAAGAGTCAGAGACACTCCTCCTCCCACTGTTAGGAGTCCCATAAAATGCCAAGTTATCAGGCAGAAGACTTGCAGGCCCTATGTATGCTGCATCATTGTTTGTGAGTCTATGAGCCATACTCAGTTGATTTGATGGTCCATGTTCTCCTGGTGTCTTTCAACTCTCCTGACTCATTCTATCTTCCCACCTCCTTTGTTGCAGGGATGTCACTGGGCTATCTAGTTTCTGCCATCCAAGTAATTTAGGACATGGGGTCCTTCTCAGGGCATGGGCCTTAATTTAATCAAATCGTTGTTTGGCTACTCCCACAATTTCTGCACTTTCATTTTCCCCAGCACATCTTACAGGTAGGACAGAATGTAACTTAAGGTTTTTGTGGCTGGGTTAGTATCCATGTTTCTCTTTCCATAGCATGTAGAGTATCTTCCTGTGCCAAGGAGGATAAAATATAGGGGTGAAAGCTCCATGAACACACCAGCTAGATCATTCTACATTCAGTGTTCAGTAAGTTATACAGATATTTTCCCAGGCAATAGGGGACCCTTTGTCAATGTTCAGAGAGTCACCTTCCATCCTCACATCATCTTAGATGTTACAGATTTACTTGGGACCCATTGGCCAACAACGGAAAGAAATGTAAGGCTGTCTGTCAATGGGAGCTTGGCCTGGCTACAAAAATACAAAAACAAATAAAAAGACCCGTTTAGAATCCTTATCCTTAGTTACTATGAGTCCTCATACATCCTAGGAAGTTTCTACTGCACTGGTTTACATAGCACCCATCCCAGTGCTCCCAGTTAGAGCTGTCTGTCCCCACTTCCTTTTCCTCCTCCTCTGCCCCTGCTTGATAAATAAATAAAATATTAGTTCTTAAATAAGGTACTAAATTTTGTAAGGCTTATCTTTAATAGCACATTTATTGTCATTTACATTAATACCATATATATAGTACTTTTTGATTATTAATAGAGTTGATTGTATGAATGGTGTCAACTAAACCTTTTTTGTGTTTCCACTTTAGCTGTACTATTTTTTTGCTAGTATATCTGTAATGTACATATTCTTTTCTATATTTTTTCTGGTTATGTTCCTCATATATATTAATTTCCTAGAATGTCCATAATAAAATAACTCAAGATGGTGGTTCAACATACCAGAAATTTAATGTTTTATGTTTTTTAGTACACACAAACAGTGTCATTATCACTGTCTTTAAATCCCAGACAGAAGCATCAGCCCTTGCTCTTCCTGCCTTTCAAACTTTGTCCCTTTGACAAGCCTTAGCTTGCAATTTTCATGCATTTGTTGCTTAAATAATGGCCTTTGTCTTTAAGAATGTCTTTCAAATCTTTGTTTTTATAGATGACAGTCACATTGTATTACTACCAGCCCCTTCCTATTGAAGTCATTCTGCCTGTTGGTAATTGCCAAGACCAGATTAAACTGAGATACAAGGAAGAAAAAATCTTTTGAGGGGTATAATTCTGTATAGCTTGAATATAATCATGACACTTTTTATCTTCTTTAGTTTTTACTAAAATGTATGTAACTATAGTAGTTATTTATAAAAAGGCATTAAAAATAGTAAACCTTTCTATTCACGACTATTTTATTAGTACATTCTCCCCATAGCTTTTATCATTATCTACATTTTTTATTATTCTACTCATTGAGATAGTGTTTTATTGTTCACACAAAATTGAGTTCAAAGAGAGGATGAAGTGATGTCAATTTTATTGATTTTTCAGTCCACATCAATTATATCAGTGGTTATAAATTATGAGGAGTTCAATAAGTGTTTATAGACTAACTGAAAGAATAAAACCAAATAAACTGAATGTTACTCATAGATTTCTTTGAATTTCTCACTACATTTAGCTATTAGATAATAAGGTTATATGAGGCAGAATTTCAAAGTAGCAATACTAATTTAAAATAATGAAAAGTGACATTACTCAGGAACATGTCATATAATAATTTCAATGGATATAACCTGTCCATCTTGGAGAAAAGCTCATTAAGACAGATGATATTCTAAAAGGATAAAAAACATTTTATCCTTCATAAATGAACCTTATAGAAATGACTCAGTATTTGAAAGAGAACACGGATGTGTATATAGTATAGAGTAGAAGTGTAAAGAACAGTGATCAAAGGTGTAATTAATCTTAAGTCCAGCAAAAATATAAGAAGTGATTAAAAAGTCAAAACTATCTATGTTTATAACAAATTTGCATTATATTTATTTCAGTAAGCTATTACATAAAAGTAGTATTGAAATTCATCTCTTGACCTATTTCTTCAGCCCTAAAATCTGAGGTTTTGAAAACATTTTATATACCAAATAGGAGAACTATGCAGTAACGCTAGAGTATCAAGTAACTTTAATGTCACACAACACTATTCTTACTCATTTTTTAAACTTTCCATAACCCAGATTAAATATGAGTTTCATTTAAAGCTACTTATGCCTATATACATTAAAATTTTAGTGAAATGGTATGAAAGTCTGTAACAATGTTCGCTGACAAACACTGACAACAGTACCTGCTTCTGTATATAAGAATAATATCCTGGAAAAATATGTAGGTGGGGCTTTATCTACCCTGTTATTTGATGATTCCAATTTAGAATTCAGAAAGGTGTGTGTGTGTGTGTGTGTGTGTGTGTGTGTGTGTGTGCCAATGAAAAGGCTATTTCCAAATTTCTCTTCTGTCACATTCAATGAATATGGAATTAATTTTACATCCTAGATCCATTTAGAGTTGAATTTTGTGGGAATTATAAGATTGGATACATGTACATTCTTCTACATGAAGCCATCCAGTGTCACCAGTAGCCTTTGTTGAAGATGTTATCTTTTTTCACTACATATTTCTGGCTTCTTTATCAAAAATCATGTGTCCACTGTTTGGCGAACCTTTGTTTGGGACTCCAATTAGGTTACATTAATCAATATCTGCTTTATGTTGATATTATCCTTTCATTATTATTATTGCTTTGAAATTAAAATTTGAAATGATATATGGCGAGATATCCATCAACTCTTTTATTATTCTGGATTGTTTCATTTACCCTGTGTGTACTGTGTTTCCACTGGAAGGTGAAAATTATCTTCTTATTTTTGTGAAGAAGTGTGTTGAAACTTTCAGGTGGATTACCTTGAATCTGTAGATTGCTTTTGGTAGGATGGCCATTTTCACTATATTAATCTTACTGATCACTGAGCGTAATAAAGAATTGTTGAAAGAAAATGATTCCTAATGACATTCTGTTATGTTTATAGCTCTGCATCGTACCCATCCATCATCAGAGAAGCTTTCTCTTGAAGTAAATGAGAATACATATGGAGACTCTTAACTGGACAATGAATAGAGGATGAAATACCTTGGAGTAGTCAATCTAAAATTAGATGTTTCTCAAATCCCTTACTTCAGGACTCAGGGAACTCTGAGGAAGAGGCAGAAAGTTTGTAGGAGGCAGTGGCCAAAGGATACAAGAAAAAAAAGGCTTTCTAGATACAAAAGAACTGAGGCCCATATAAACAAACAGGGTATGTGGCTTCAGGCATAGGGGCTATAAAAGCCTAATCAGAGTGATTAAAGGTGTTTGCTAAGTGAGTGTCTATATTCAAGCCCAATGACGTACATCTAGAAGGTTTTTGAATGTGATACCTTGCCAGAGCAGCCATGTTGCTGGATTAAAATTTCTGTACAGTTTATAAAGAAGATTATTTCCTCTAAAGGAGTCTTTCTGGATATACAAACTATACTTAAGTTCATGCCCTATGTGTAGCAATAAGTGGCTAACACAAATGGAACTCAATGGGATTTTATAGTTGTTACTTTGTGTGTCACCTTCTTTATCTGGGAATTTTTATTTTGTCCTAATAGAGCTTTTGCTTGTGTATAATAGTTTTCAGTTTCATATTTATTGGTTTTCTGTGTGAACAAATATATGTCTCAGCATCCATATGTGTACCTTGTGCTTTTTCTTAGGCCTTCTTTTGTGTTTATTTTTTGTAGGGAGCCGGCATTCCCCATGGCAAGATGGCGCCTACTTCCGCTGTCGAGTAAACAACTGTTTGC
>NW_022196915.1:92668706-92683666 GCF_008632895.1 Mastomys coucha | reverse complement strand
GTTGCTGCAGAAGGAACCTAGTGTGTCCGCGTGTCTTCTTCCCGGCGAGAGGACCACGCGGGCTACAATTTTTCCCATTGTTTGGTTTTATTTTGTTATTTTTTTACTATTATTTCTGCAGATGACTGTTTACATTCTAATGACTGAGAGAACATTATAGGGAAGTGGGGATAATATGAGACAGTGTGAGGAGGGAGAACTGTAATCAAAGTATGTTGTACAAAAATGAATTTTAATAAAATAATAAGAGATACTTTAGTAATAAAATCTGTTTACTTTGTCCAAGAGATGTAGGAGATGTTGTTTCTAAAATAAATCTTAAAGACTTTGCTTTGGAGGTCTAATAATGCATTGATATTTACTTCTTTTCATACTTCAATAAACCTGACATTTTATAATATCTGAATTTTACCACATTTTATATTAGATTCTCACATTACATATACTAGAATATGTTTTCATCAGACAATTGTGTTTACTTCTGAATAGATATCTAAAAAGGCCCATGATATTTTTTCTTCCAATACTATGTATAGCAATATCTGTCACTATGAACATCAACAAATAATGGTGAAGCATCCAGTTTCATATCAGCTAGAGTTCTTCATGTTCTGTGTTATAGAAATATAGTACCTACAACAATCAATAATATCATACTGCTGTCCTTGTGGAAGGTAACCAATAGCTCTTACTTGGGTAAGTAAGAGCATGCAGAAATGATGTGGGATAGAATCTGTGGAATGCTTTTTTCCAACAATTCAAAAATATTTAACCCAATCCTGGTACTAGATGTTTTATTTGGTGATATACAATGTTGGGATATTGTCTCAATCATTGTATGTTAACTCCATTTAAACTAATTTTACATAGTCATAAAATTTAGGACTTGTGTAAATGTAAATGGTGCTTTTATTTCCTCAGATGAAGTGATAAGATAAGCCATACATAAGCACTGTGTATACATGATTGTACCGGCTGGTTTTGTGTGAACTGACACAAGCTGGAGTCATCACAGATAATGGAGTTGCAGGTGATGAAATGACTCCATGAGATCCAGCTGTAAGGCATTTTCTCAATTAGTGATCAAAGTGGGGAGTGTCCCTTGTGGGTGGTACCATCTCTGGGCTGGTAGTCTTGGGTTCTATAAGAAAGCAAGCTGAGCAAGCCAGGGGAAGCGAGCCGTAAGAAACACCCCTCCATGGCCTGTGCATCAACTACTGTTTCCTGACCTGCTTGAGTTCCAGTATGACTTCCTATAGTGCTAAACAGCAATGTGGAAATGTAAGCTGAATAAACCCTTTTTTCCCAACTTGCTTCTTGGTCATGATATTTGTGCAGGAATAGAAAAGCTAAGACAATGGCTGAATTTTAATATAGCAACATAGCTGAGCTGGCAAGGGATTATGTCCAAAGATATGGTTCAGCTGGAATACAGACACACCTTTACTACACACTTTTAATCCCAAACAATGATATCTAATTGAGGGGCAGAACACAGAGCATTAGTATCTAACTAAACTTAGGCTTACTTATGGAAGTTTCTAGCCTCTGTACAATCTAATCTTCTACAAACCCAGACCTTGAAGGCTTCAGCTTTTAGCCTCCATCTGTTAACCTAGACCTAGAATGTTTCAGCCTCTGAGACTTGCCGCTGAAAAATTTCATCTCTTTCTAGCTCTATCGGAATTCTCCTGGCTGGTTCAACTCAGGTATTTTGGCACAGACTCCTCTCCAAGTTCACTTATTTAAATTGGCTTCTCTTAGCTTCTGACTGTATTGCTTGCTCTGCTTGAAAAGACTAACTCTGTAGTCAGCTGAAGTGCACTGAACTAAACCAATCTGAACTCTCCCCTCTTTCTCACTGCTCTTTTATACCCTCTCTTTGCTATTCTATGCTCATGTGAATTGGTGAGTTGGACATATTCTATCTCTGACTCATTCGGTCAAATCTTTCTCTGATCTGTCACTTTGTCTGCCCCTCAACTGGATGTCATCCTTTGAGATTGAAAATGTGTACTAAAGGTGTGTCTGCATGTGAAATGAAATCTTGCCAGAACAACTTCTAGACTCTTGAATATTAATAGGTAATCAAACACTTTTTAAAATATTCTTTTGTTATTTATTTCCCAATCTTTCTTAGTTGCCCTGTTATAATTTATTCTTTATCAATTCCTAATATTGTACTATGTAGTACCCTCCTTGGAAAATTTCCCCCTCTCTCATGGTATCTTACCAGCTGCACAATCTTGTTGAGTGTTGCAAATAAGTCACACACATATCTAAAGCATAAAAGTAGCATCCACATACAGAAAAATGTTCAAAATTTGTCCTTTTGGTCCTATGTTATCTTACTCAGATCAATTATTTCTAACTCACTCATAAAATTCAAGAGACTAAGATTTTCATGTTCGCTAAAATAGTGAGAACAAATGAAAAGAACAGAACAGAAAGGAAGAATGGTGAGAAGAATGGGAAGACATAACTAGGCACTGTTTACACTGTGACAATATGATGCTAAGTATCATTGATAAAGCTTGGAGTCTCTTATAGAAGAGTTGGGGGAAAGATTGATGGCCCCAAAGGCTATAAAAAGTCCACAGGAAGACTAACAATCTACTAACCTGGATCATTCGGGTTTTCTGAGTCTGTACCCCCAACCAAAGAGCCTATGCAGGGTCAAACTTGTGCCCCTGTACTAGTCTGAGTTGTCTTCATATTGGTTGCCCAACAACTGGGACAGGGGTGATGTCCCTAAAGCTGTTGCCTGTCTGTGGCATTTGTTCCCCATACGCAGTTGCCTTGTCTGGACTCAGTGAAGATATTTCTTGTGACAGATTGGGAGGATACACATGGGGGACCTCTACCCTTTCAGAAGAGAAAGGGGAAATCGGGGGAAGAATTGATGGGGAGGACCAGGAGGTTGTGGTGCATGCATCATAATGTTAACTAAATAAATAATTAGTGGAAAAATTATCATTGATAGGCCTGGAAATTACTATATCTATCCTTCTAGGATTTTGTACACAGGTTCATAGACACACACACATAATAGTAAATCAAAGTTTGGAACCACAAATATTGCTTTTAAATGTATAGCAGTATTGCTTTATAAATTCAAACTCTAAGGAAATAATTATGCCCCACAGGTATAAATCAACATCCTACAAAGTGATATAGTGCTCTAACAATTTCCTCCAGTAATTCATGTGAAATTTAGCAGAAAATAAGATTCTCTTTTGATCTATTACATTTGGGTTCAATAATTTAAAAGCAAATAAAAGTTCTGAGAAGTATAATGATTATTTCTTTTATCCAGAATGAAACAAATGGATCAAGCAGAAAATCACAGGAGATACTTAAATGCAGTGAATATTCTTATGTTTTCACACTTGTGTTTAATTTGAAAGACAGGTAAAATTAAATTAGTTATCAAGTCCAATTACTGAAAAGTCATTAAGGAACACTATTTAGGGTTTATAAAATTGAATTAAATGCTGTTAAGCTACTTAATATTTGCCATCTGCTAAATCATTTATAGTGTCATATTAATCATTGTCTATGCTAATAGTCTGTCTCAAAGACTCTTACTTGTAAGAGAATAGATGTTCCCTGGATAACGGGAAATTTTTAATTAAAGCTTAGCATTCATCTATGATCTAGTGTGCTCTAGCATCACATATGTCCTAGTTTACTATCTAATGTTCTGGTAAAGAACATGACCAAAAATAATTCAGAGAAGAAATGTTTTGCACGACATTTTTTTAAGGTACAACATTTAAACAGGCCAAGGCATGATAATCTGGATGGAATGCAGACACACCCTTACTGCACACCTTTAATCCCTGACAACGAAGATAAAGTTAGTGTATCCCTGAGGAGTGATACCCTAGATGCAAAAGGTAGCCAAAGTCAAACTGTTTATTCTGCAGAAACTAGTAGCATGCTGGGGTACTCCATATCAGAATGGAGACCCTTTGAGGGGCTCGCAGGTCCCATTTTATGCAGGTCTAGGTGGATTCCAGGGAGGGTTAGATTGAGTGGCAGACAAATGATACATCAGAGAAAGATTTGACAGAATGAGTCAGAGATAGGGTAAGCCCAGCTCATATGAGAAGAGCATAGGAAAAGAGTCTCCTGAAGAGCAGTGAGAGAGAAAAAGGCTGCGTGCATAGTGTGTGACAGGTGGTGTGTATTTAGGGAAATTTTACTGGGACAGTTCTATAGAGACAGGTTATGCCCTCGAGTCAACCAAAGCATTATATTCACACATGAGTTCAGCTCTCACCTCATCACTTCATCTGAGGAATAAAAGCACCTGGCAACCACATGATTGGAGGAGGAGTGAGATATAAAGCTGATTATAAAATAAAGAAGCTAATCAGGTGGAAATAATGCAACCATGTGTGCATTTTAATGTAGGACATTCTCTTCTCTGTTCTAACTATCCTTAGGTCTAGGCTACACAACTCAATTCAGTGATTTCAACCATCCAGAAACTAAGATGTCCCAGCAGGTATGATCCAAAAGTACAGATGACTGCTAGAGACAGAGACAGACTTTAGTGTCATTCATGTGATGCCAATCTAAGAGTCATAAAAACATGGATATATCCACCCACTTCATTTTTATAGAAATTATAATTTAATTGCAAAATTTCTCTCCTCCCTTTCCTTCATCCAAACCATCATACTCCCTTTCCCACTCCCATTCAAATTCATAGACTTTCTATTTACTAATTTGTTAGGGCATACTCGATGATCTGTTTGGCCTATTCAGTGGAGAGTCTTCTGGCTTCTGCAGATGGCCGGCAAAACTGTAACAGTTGTTAATACCCAGCACCCAACCTCGATTCTTGGCATAGTCTGTCATCTTTTACTTTGTGTTGAAGAAGAGGATCCAGGTAGCCTCAGCCAAAAGGATTTCTCATGACCCTTCTCAATGCATCCTAGGAGTTCTTTCCTAATAGTATCCAACAGGATGTCAAGGAAGAAGGGATAGCTTTGAGTGGGAATGTCTCCCTTGGCCAAGAACACTTTGTTGTAGCTACCCTGCTCAAGGAACACTGGGTGCTTAATGTAGATATTGGTCTAGATGTCTTTGGCAATCAGTTGTTCTAATTCTCTATGGAACTCAGACAGTTCTAAGAGAAAGGTTGAGGCCCAGGACCTGGTGCATATAGACCGATTGAAAAGCTCCTCCTTGTAATCAAAGTAGTAGCATTTGAGCTGGCCCAAGTAGTGCTAGAAGGAGGGGATGTCTGCATAGGATCATCCACAGGGCCCGATCTCCAGAATGTCAAGAGCCAAAATGAGCTGCTCTTTGGCCAGTTTGGTCCCTGTAGTTGGCAGGAAATTGAGCTTCAGCACAACAAACTTCAGAAGACCCAGCTCTTCTGGACATTTCCTAAGATTCAAGCTCTTTCCATTCCAGTTGTCCTTGAGTTGCTCATACATGCCTGGCCACTGCCTGCAAGATCTAGCCTGAGCTTGAGATGCTCAATACACCTTAGCTGCTATGGCCACCATCTTCTGGTGATGCAGCAAACCAGCAACCTGACTCACAGCACCAATATTGAGCAATGATTTCCCCTGATATTACAGGGGCAGGCAGCAAGGCAGAGCCTTGTAAACATCAATGTTGATGTGATAATTTGGTTGCAAGGAGTTTTCACATTCCTTATGCTGATGGTCCTGGACACAGGCTCCCATGTGCACTCCTCCCACATTTGTCCAGATAGAAGCCAAGGACAAAGATACAAGACTTTGTCATAGAACGTGTTCATTTGTCTTTGAGAAAATCTATCATGCCTACTCTTTAGTATTCCTTTCAGCACTTTCAGCTGATTATTTCTATACTGTGATGGGAGTTACACATAATATTTGGAGAGGTCCACTTACCTGCTTGTAAAAGGCATGGGACTTTGTTCTGGTGCCAGCTGTCAGGACAGGGACAGAGAAATTGGGAAAAAACTCAGGCCCTGGAGACAAGCATCAGTGTGCAGATCTAACTTTCATTTTCAGTACAAAAACTTATATACAACTTTTCAGACAATTAAGAGTGCAGTTATATAATCAAGAGCCAAAGGGGGATTACACAAGCTGCCCTGATGAATCTAACTTGCTGGCCTATGATTCTGTAGAGAGGAGGTCGATTGTCAAGGGGGGGGGGGAGTTCTCTGAAGACAAAGGAAGTGACCATTGCCATGGGCTCTGGTCTCTTGTTCTGTCTCACCTCTTGTCAGGAGCCATGTTAGATATACTGCCTGTTCAAGAGCAGAAGCAGGAGACCAAGGCATCTCCATCCCACTTCTTCCTGACTAGGTTCACTCTCACATTCCCACACTAGCTGTTACTCGTGCACATATATATATATATATATATATATATATATATATATATATTCCTAAATATAACCCACTTATTACTACATGTGTGAATCTTTTAAGAGCTGATTGCTTTTCACTATAAAACCAAATGCTTCCCTGGAGAAGTCTATTTCTACATGTAGTTATGAGTGTTATAGCTTTTATCTGTAAAACTATAGTTGATTCCTTAGCTTTTTTTTCAGACATTGTCATAATTATCTTAACCAGTCCTTCATTTTTCTGCATTCACCTCCTTCCCCTTTCTCTAGATATTTTAAATGAAAATTTTGGAGACTTGGTGATATACAGCAGAGTCATATTTAGTGAAACAGCCACCTGAAATGTGATATGTGAAGCTCTGTGTCTAATCTAGGTTTCACTGGGGGATACGGGAATTTGTAAATGGTAAAAATGCAAAATGTCTTGCCAAAAGACAGCAGCCAGTAAGCATAGGATCCATGCAATGTAACAAAAAAGACAGAGGTTTGGGATGCCACAGCCTTGAGGACTCAACTCCAACCTGTCTCTATACATACTAGATACTGCCAATTAGTCTATTACATGAGTGAATATGTATGACTTAATTTTCTATAGCTCTTCGTACTTTTAAAAAAACAAGAAAGTTTTGGACTCTGAATTAATTTTGGAAATTCAAGAAATAAAAAGGAAGTATAAATAAGACAGATTTCTGTAACATACTAGGGATAGTGATGGAGTTGAAGCAGACCTTCAATAATCTTAGAGAAGTGTTTGCATTCATTTTCTTGGGTAGTCTTAGAAATCACTAGGAGGGTTTGTATATACATAGCTGTACTCACTTAAAACAAATGAAAGATTATGCTTAAGTTTTTAATGACTTTCATTTATAATACTTGACACACAGAGACAATTAGTTTATTTCAGAGAGGATATTTCAGAATATGTTTAATTTTATCTAGACTTCTAATCCTCTTAAATTATTTTGTCCTGAAGTAATTACAGGATTTTTTTTCTATTAGTTTACAGAAGACAATTAAGGAAAGTACATCATACAATTTTAAACAATCACACTTTAAGCTTATTAATTAATGGAAGAATTTTTTACGTAAGTAATATAGTCAGTTATCATTAAATTTTAATAGTCTCCATAAATTAGCTGTTATACTATATTTACTCATTAATTTATATAGATGATTATTTACCATGTTAAATATAAATATAAATATAAAAATATCTAAAAACATCATACAGTTTCCTTGACCTTTCTGGCTACTATAATCCCCCTCCCCTTTTAGCACTATAACTGGGCTCCACCTAATGTTTGGCTTTTGGTCTCTAAATCTGTTTCCATCAGTTGCTGGGTGAAGTCTCTCTAATGACAATCAGACCAGGCATAAACCTATGAGTATAGTAGAATATTAATAGGAATCATTTCATTGACATTTTCTTCCAGTTGAGTTTGGTCCTATCCTAGGTCTCTGGGCTATTTAGCCTCTGTATCCTGACTCTACAGATAGTGTCAGGGGTGGAATCCCTGTTGGCCATGGGTCTTAAGCTGGACCAGTTTTTAGTTGGCCACTACCTCCATTTCTGTGCTAATTTACCCAAGCACATCTTGTTGGTAGTTCAGGCTCATAGAATCAACTAACCTGGTCTCGTAATAGCTTACAGAGACTGAACTGATAATTAGGGAGCCTGCATGCTACTGACCTAGGTCCTCTGCACATAAGTTATAGTTGTGTGTCTTTGTCTTTTTGTGAGACTCCAAACAGTGGGGGCAGGAGCGATCTCTGACTTTTTTTCCTGCATTTGGGACCCTTTTCCTACTACTGTGTTGTCTTATCCAATATTAATACAAGAGAATGTGCTTAGTTTTATTGCATATGCCATGTTTGGTTCATACCCATGGGGGGACTGGCCTTTTCTGAAAAGAAACAGAGGAAATAAATGTCAGGCTGAGTGGAGGGAGGTGGGAGAGAGAGAGGGAGGAGAGGAGGGAGGTTAAACTGTAGTAGGGATGTAAAAAAAAATACAAAAAGAAGAGGGAGAAAAATTCAGTATAAGATTCTTATATTAAATAGATACAAATGTAATATATTCCATAGAAATAAACATAATACATGTAATATGTTCCATAGAAATAAAAATAATATAAAAATGTTACTTTATCTCATGTAGTATCCTAAAAAGATGCCTACCTTTTATTACTTTACAATCAATTAAATTCATGAACATTATAAATCTGTTTTACAACTTTTTAAAAAAATTTATTTATTTTATGAGTACACTGTCACTGTCTTCAGACATACCAGAAGAGGGCATTGGATCCCATTACAGATGGTTGTGAGCCACTATGTGGTTGGTGGGAATTAGACTCAGAACATCTGGAGGAGCAGCCAGTGCTCTTAGCCTCTAAGTCATCTCTCCAGCACCTACAGCTTATTTCTTAATAGATAAGAATGTCATTACACATAGTTCCTTTTCTTTTAGAACAGTCATGATGCATAACAAAAGTTGCTGAGGCAATTCCAAATTGTAATCCTGAAGTACTGAAATACAATGAAGCATTCAAAAATGATTTTATTTGAGGTTTGGCTCTGGGGATATTCAATTTGAGTAACGTTTCCCCATAAATCCTAAATGATGGGCTCTTTGTGAATCATAAAGTATGTTTGTGTGTATGTAATGATTAGCCTTACATAATAACTTGATTGGATCGGTACACAGCAATAAGACATATCTCTGTGACTCTGACTATTTCCTAGAAGGACTTCTAAAGAGGGTAGAGCCTTCCCCAGCATGGATAGCGCGAACAACAGCTCCCAAAGAGATCTACAGAAAAGTGCATCCACTCTGTTGTAGGCACTGTTGTCATCCTTCCTTGCTATCAGAACTCAGCTTCTTTGGCTTTCTCCCTTGGGATGGAGCCTAGCAACTTACTGAGAGTCCTTCATGTCCTCATTGCCAGATTGGGAGCAATATGGCATCTACCTTGGTTAACCGAGTGGCTACTGGTTTCTTAGCCTCCCATGCATGAAACTAGGAACTATTATGCTAATTATATAGAACCATGCAAGCAAATATAGCAAATTTACGATTCTCTGTCTCCATCTTTCTGACTCTCTGTTTCTCCCCCCTTTCTCTTGCTTTCTCTCTCTCTCTCTCTCTCTCTCTCTCTCTCTCTCTCTCTCTCTTTGTGTGTGTGTGTGTGTGTGTGTGTGTGTGGGTTTGTACATGTATAATGAAGGCTTAAGTTAAAAATCTTAGCTAATATGATCATCAATAATTTTAATTCATTTATATGTGGGCAATCATTTCACAAGAGTAATTTGTTGCATGTGTCTATTTTCAAAATATTAACTCAAACTTTATATATTTTTCTCTGTCTCAGTCTGGCTCTCTCTCTCTTCCTCTCTCTCTCTCTCTCTCTCTCTCTCTCTCTCTGTCTTAGTCTCTCTGTTTTATTTATAGATATTTGCCTGAAAAATATATTTTTGAAAACATATTATTCCTGTTATAGCTAAGCATTGTGGCACATGCCTCCAATTGCAGTACTTGAGAGGCAGACATAAAAAGATCCCTATGAGTTTGTGATCAGCCAGGTCTTCTTAGTAAGTTCCAGGATTGTCAGAGCTACATAGTGAAACCCTCTTTCAAAAGCAAACAAATAAAAAATGAATAAATCACAGAAAAGAATTGTTCGTGTTACTGTCATGTGTCAGTGTAACCTTCTAACTGGATGTTGGTGTCTGTTGACTTTTCTATTTATTCATATTTACTGATTGTTATTTTCTTTTTTTCCCGCCCTCCCTGATTGTTATTTTCATGATCAATAATAAATTGAGGAAGAAACCAAAGCAACAAAGATTTTACAAATATATTGCTGAATGAATTGTTGCAGTAAAAAATAATCAGGGTTTTTTACCCAGCTTTAAACATTTATTTCCCAGATAAAAGACACAAAAACTTTGTATTAAAAATAAGCCTTAATCAGCACAAGGTGAGCAATTATCAACCCTTATGTTATTTTATCTATTTCCTTATAAATAACCCCCAAGATATAACTTTCCATGTTTGTGAGGACCATTCTTACTCTAGCTGGCTAGCCCTCATGGCCAGTTCTCATGGTCCCTTACCCCATGGCATCTTTCTCTCTCCTCACTACTCATGGTCTCTCCTAAGATCTCAAGCCCTGGGAACCAAAACTGCACCTACCTCTCTTCTGTCCAGCTACAGGCTGTAGGCATCTTTTTTCAGCCAATAGTTTGTTTTTGTTTTTGTTTTTGTTTTTGTTTGTTTGTTTTTTGAGACAGAGTTTCTCTGTATAGCCCTGGCTATCCTGGAACTCCCTCTGTAGATCAGGCTGGCCTCAAACTCAGAAATCCACCTGTCTCTGCATCCCAAATGCTGGGATTAAAGGCATGCGCCACCACTGTCCTGCAGCCAATAGTTTTAAATTTAGGAGCAAGGTTACATAGCATCACTTGTTTACATGTGGATTACCTTGTCTCTGAGGCAACCAGAGGCATTAGAATACATATCACTGACCAAACTTCAACACTGAATTAAGTATCAATACTTGAATTTCTACCTTGAAAGTATGATTCCCAAATACAGTATGACTACAAAATAAAGAAAAAGAGTAGGAATTAACAAAGCAAATAATATGAAGGAAATTTCATGAATGCTCTATAGCCACGGGAAATAAATTATAAGTGGGTTAAAGGAATGTTATAGAAGTACTTGTTCTTCTTTCTCCATATCCTCGCCTGCATCTGGTGTCACTAGTTTTTGATGTTAGTCACATTCTGACTGGTGTGAGGTGGAATCTCAGGGTTGTTTTGATTTTCATTTCTATAATAACTAAGGATGTTAAACATTTCTTTAGGTACTTTTCAGCGATTCGGTATTCTTCAGTTGAGAATTCTTTGTTTAGTTCTGTACCCCATTTTTAATAGGGTTATTTGGCTCCCAGGAGTCTAACTTCTTGAGTTCTTTGTATATATTGGATATTAGCCCTCTATCAGATGTAGGGTTGGTAAAGATCTTTTCCCAATCTGTTGGTTGCTGTTTTGTCCTACTGACAATGCCCCTTAGCGTTACAGAAGCTTTCCAACTTTATGAGGTCCCATTTGTTAATTCTTGATCTTAGAACCTAAGCTATTGGTGTTTTGTTCAGGAAATTTCCCCCTGTGCCCATGTGCTTGAGCCTCTTTTCCACTTTATTCTATTTATTTATTTCTATTATTTTCAGTGTATCTGGTTTTATGTGGAGGTCCTTGGTCCACTTGGACTTGAGCTTTGTACAAAGGAGTGGATCAATTTGCATTCTTCTATATGCTAGCTGCCAGTTGAACCAGCACCATCTGTTGAAAATGCTGTCTTTTTTCTACTGGATAGTTTTGCTCCTTTGTCAAAGATCAAGTGACCATAGGTGTGTGGGTTCATTTTTGGGTCTTCAATTCTATTCCTTTGATCCACCTGCCTGTCACTGTACCAATACCATGCAGTTTTTATCACAATTGTTCTGTAGCACAGCTTGAGGTCAGGGATGGTGACTCCCCCAGTGGTTCCTTTATTGTTGAGAATAGTTTTTGCTATCCTAGGATTTTTGTTATTCCAGATGAATTAGGAAATCTGTTGCTGCTGGGATTGCAAGCTGGTACAACCACTCTAGAAATCAGTTTGGTGGTTCCTCAGAAAACTGAACATAGTACTAACTTAGGACACAGCTATACCACTCCTGGTCATATACCTGGAAGATACTCCAACATGTAATAAGGACACATGCTCCACTATGTTCATAGAAGTCTTACTTATGGGAGTCAAAAACTGGAAAGAACCCAGATGTCCTTCAACAGAGGAAGGACACATTTCTGGATACAGAAAATGTGGTACATTTACATATTGGAGTACTATTCAGCTATTAAAAATGATTAATTCATGAAGATCTTAGGCAAATGGATGGAACTAGAAAATATCATCCTGAGAGGCATAACTCAATCACAAAAGAACACACATGGTATGCACTCACTGATAAGTGGATATCAACCCAGAAGTTTGGAATACCCAAGATACAATTCATAGACCATAAGAAGCTCAAGAGGAAGACCAGTGTCGATACTTCAGTCCTTCTTAGAAGGGGGATCAAAATGCTCCAAAGTATGGAGCAGAGACTGAAGGAAGGACAATCCAGAGACTGTCCCACCTGGGGGGATCCATCCCATATACAGTTGCCAAACCCAGACACTACTGTGGATGCTTGCTGACAAGAACCTGATATAGCTTTCTCCTGAGAGGCCCTGCCAGTGCCTGACAAATACAGAAGTGGATGCTCACAGCCATCCATTGAACTTAGTACAGAGTCCCCAGTGAAGGAGCTAGAGAAAGGACCAAAGGAGTTGAAGGGTTTGCAGCCCCATAGAAGGAACAACAGTATGAACTAACCAGTACCCTTAGAGCTCCCAGGGAATAAACCAACAATCAAAGAGTACACATGGTGGGATTCATGGCTCCAGCAGCATATGTGTAGTAGAGATGGCCTAGTCAGTCATCCAGGGCACTAGAGGCTCTTGGTCCTTGTAGTGGTTATTCCTGGTTGTCAACTTGAGAATATTTGAAATCCAGAATTAGAAGGCTCACCTGTGGCCCTAATCTGGAGGCTGAGAGATACAAGTTTCTGACCTGAATCTTGGCATGGAGATCTTGAGGCATAGTGCCTATGAATCCCAGAAGATTAAGATAGGAAGATCTATGAGTTCAAGGTCATCTGGGATTAAAGGTGTGGTGGCACATAGCTTTAATCTGGGCCACACCGTTTGCTGGAGACCTATATAAGGGCATTGGAAGAAGGAAGACTGGCTCTGCTTGGCCTGCTTCCCTTGTGGGATTGAGCATCTGCTAGATCCTTGGACTTTCATTCACAGCTGCTTCTGACTTTTGTTGGGAGTTGGACTACAGACTGTAAGTCATCAATAAATTCCTTTACTACATAGAGACTACCATAAGTTCTGTGACTCTAGAGAACCCTGACTAATACAGTCCTGTTAAGGTTTATGCCCCAGTGTAGGGGAATGCCAGGACAGGGGAGCTGGAGTGGGTGGGTTAGTGATCAGGAGGAGGGGAAATGGGATAGGGAGTTTTTGGAGGGGAAAAGAAGAAAAAGGATAAAATTTGAAATGCAGATAAAGAAAATATCTAATAAAAAAGTACATCTTGATTAAAACTATAAGAAAAGTTTTACTATCTTTATCCAAACACTATGTATTTAGAATAAAAGGGAAATATAGTCCAATATAAAAATAAAAATAATTTCAAGTCAAGAGGAAGGAACATATTAATAAATATTACTATAAATTACACAAGTGCTTATAGCCCTGTGCCACTGATTTATCCTACCTAAATTATTTTCCATTTCTGAGCAATAAAGTTAAGTTAAAATGAAAAACTAGCTTTATGGAATATATACAAATCTGTACTAAATAATACTTTTGTGAAAAATATTATTTTAAAGTATTTTATACAAATCTATAGGTAAAATATCCTGTTTAGTTCAATATCTCAAGCAGTTATCATGATAACATGACAGGCAGAGGCTAACAATTTTTACCAACACAATAATCAAATTAAATATAAAATAAATTCAAATAATTAATGAGAAATTTAATTTTCCTCTAATCACCAATCAGACAACATCCTACTAGGTTCCATGACAGCCAGATGAATAATTCATTGAGCTACTCAAGAACTACAATTTAAAGATTGTACAGATAGTCATTTTTTAGAAAAAAAAACAGTTTGGGTACTCACAAACTACTCTGTAAGGAAGGAGAGGTGCTGCGGACTGTATTTGTAGCACTTGAAAGAGTGGCCACAGGTGGCAAACCAGATGATTACACTTAAAGAAAGCTGTTTGACACTTTGAAAAGGGAAAATGCATCGACAATTAGAAACACTGTAGGTGAGCATCTCCATGCCAGACTAACAGTGGGGGTTGCTAGCATAAAGATAATTGCTGCTGGTGGTATAGACCAGCATGAAGGATTGTGAAACGCAGGGCAGCAAATGGAAGGTTGGGAAGGATGCCAGTTTTGCTGGGGCCATCCTCTCTGTATTACCTAGGCAAAATAAACATCAAACTTGAAGGAAAGCATTCGTATATTATTTATTTTGGAAGGAGATTCACTTACCAAAACAGCAATTTACTTCAAATAAAAATAGAGAAGCAATTGAATCCCTTTGCTCATTTTGAGAAAGTGAAAGAATACATAGGAAAGCCAGAGTCACACATTGTAGTTCAGAAAACTTGGGATCT
Organism: Mastomys coucha; assembly: GCF_008632895.1. NCBI lineage: Eukaryota > Metazoa > Chordata > Mammalia > Rodentia > Muridae > Mastomys > Mastomys coucha. Next base: position 92,669,009 of record NW_022196915.1, on the reverse strand, counting down.
GCAGGCTGGAATTGAAATGTAACTTTATACTGTGATTCATATCACTTGGTTCATATCTAACTTTACTTTCATTGATGATCTTACCTCAAATGTGGTTGGAATTTTTCAAGCATGTCCATGTCTAACACCATTCAGGGAATATGTCCACACTGGTCAAAAGAATAATTGTATATACTTAGTGAGTCTGGTAAGAAGGGAGCACTCACTCTGAGCCCTGGCCCCAGCCTCTTAAGAAATCCAAGGTATACAAAGAACTCAAGAAGTTAGACTCCAGAGAACCAAATAACCCCATTAAAAATGGGG
>NW_022196915.1:92660921-92667549 GCF_008632895.1 Mastomys coucha | reverse complement strand
AATAAAGAAAATATCTAAAATAAAAAAAAAAAAAGAAATACAAAAGGTTGTGATCAGGTTTGCTGAGTTCTATGCTGTTTGAACACAGTGCGTTACATTTCGATCATTGTTCACAGTTCCAGCCCATTGATTTTCCTTCATTATTGGATGTCAGGGTTTTTTTTTTCTTTTTTTTACCTTCTCTTTACAAGTATTAAAGGAATACATGGCTCCCTTCTTTCGCCAAGCTCTTTCTCTTTTCTCTAGTCAAAAGAGATTCTTTTACCAGGTTACCCACATTTCATCCCAATTTACCAATCCCAATGTTTCATTCCTTTTAGGCAAGGTGACCTAGTTGTACTTTGACACCATCAGTCTCTTGTCTGACAATGAGCCTTTTATTTTTGCTTTGAGTCTTGTGACTTACCAGGGGAGGTTAGTTGGCTTTCTCATCATTATTAATATTATTTAATCTTACTAATCTCCACTAGTCAAAATACAGGGTAGAGAACAGGACTGACTATTAGAATGATGAAAATGTAAGCCATCATGGTTGATATTTTGAAAGGGAATGGTTTGCTGAAGTTAAAACTGGCAAGAATTAAAACAGTACAAGCTGACTTCATTCACTAATAAACAACGCAATGTGAAAAAGTGTCTAAGCTGAACAATAATAAAATTCGAACTATATAAAATGATGAATATTTTAACAGAGGAGTAAAAATCTTTGAAAGGAGAATCATCATGAGCATCTAGCAGAGTTGGATTTCTCTAAACTGGAAGAATTGCAAATCTTCCCTCATATCACTAACAGAGCAGAACAGTTAGGAAGATTGACAAGAGATCAGAGTCCTTTCCTGGACGCCTTCATTTAAGGAGGCAGTTCCCCCAAACCTGGGAGATGATGCTCTTACTGATGGATTTGCATCTCAATGTGAGAGAAATGATGCACAGGTGCACACTTTCTAAAATAACTTCTCTATGATAGCTTCCACATATATGTCTACCACAACATTTTCATTGACTTTAATGATCCCTCCAGTCACAGGGGATCCAGCCTAGGGATATGGCCTTGTGGTGTCAAGAATTACTAGTGTAGCATGAGTCTTTAAATGAACAGGTAGAACTACAGCCTCCCCCTCCCTCTCCTTCTCCCAGTCACTCCCTACTTCCTATCCTCGCCAGATCTACTGCTCCTCCACTTCCTTTTAGAAAAGAGCTGACCTCTCAGTGATGTCAACCAAACATGGCATAACAAGAGTCAAAAAGACTAAGCATATACCCTCATATAGAGGCTGGACAAGGCAACCTAACAGGAAGAAATGTGTCTCACAAGTAGGAAAAGGTCACAGACAACTCTACTCCCACTGTTAGACCAACAAAAGCTCCAAGCTAAACAACCATGCCACGTATACAAGGGCCAACCACAGAACCATGTAGGCTCAGTGCTTTCTGCTTCTGTTTCTATAAGCCCTTAGGTACCCTGCTTATTTGATTCTATGAGCCATGTTCTCCTGGTGTCCTCAAACCCTCTGACTGCTACAATCTATGGGGAAATCTTTGAGCTCTGCCTAATATGTGGATGTAGGTCTCTGTATTTGTTGCTGGAGGAAGCCTTTCTGATGATGACTGGGCTAAGCACTGATCAATGAGTATAGCAGAATATCAATAGGAATCATTTCTTTGCCTTTTCAATTTTTTATATATTTATTTACTTTTGTCAATTTATTTTATTCTTCCCTAAGTTTCTGAACTCTGCAGCTTCCTGGCAATTCAGGCAGTGTCTAGCATGGGCTACTTCTTGTGGATTGGACTTCAAATTAGACCAATCACTGGTTGGCCATTTCTACAAGCTCTGAGCTACATTAGCCATAGTACATCCTATTGGTAAGACCGGTAGTAAGATTTATGATTTTTGTAGCTGGGTTTGTATCCCAGTCCAACCACTGTGATCCTTGCCTGGTTACACAAAATAGCCAGGTCAGGCTCATATTCGCCATCAGGAGGAGTCCTTGCTAGCATTACCCTCATACGTTCTGGGAAATTTCCATTGCACTAGTTTTCCTCATCTCCCATGAAGTGCCCACTCTTTCCAGTTCTCAATCTCCGTACATTTTCTGTCCATCCGCCAATCACACCTGACACTTTTCTGTTCTCATCCCTTCCAGTGTCCAGTTCACCCACACAATCTATTCTACTCCCCTTTCCGAATGAACTTTATAAAAGGGAAAGTAGGTAATATAACTGGGGTAGGAAACAATTTCCTAAATAGAATATGATAGTGCAGCCAATAAGAGTGACAATTAATAAATGGGGCCTAATGACACTGAGAAGCTTCTATAAGGAAATGGATATTGTCAATAGAACAAGACAGCAAACTACAAAATGGAAAAAGATTTTCAACAACTCCACATCTGACAGAGGCCTTATTTCCAAAATATTTAAAGAACTCAGAAAACCAAAACATGAACAAACTGATAAGTACAATTAAAAAATGAGATACAGATCTAAACAGAGAATTCCCATTAAATGAATCTCAAATGTCTGAGAAGTGCTTAAGTAAATATTCAATATCCTTAGCCATCAGGGAAATGCAAATCAAAACAATTTTGAGATTCCATGTTATACCAGTCAAAATCACTATCATCAATAACACAAGTGATGCTCATGCTGGTGAGGATGTGGAGCAAGGGGATAGTCAAGTGCTGGTTGGAGTGCAGCCACCACGGTCAATACGATGGTTCTTCATTAAATTAGGAATCAAAATAAATTCCTCTTAAAGACTAGAGTTTTGGATTGAAAATATGATCCTATTCATTCTGCCCTTTATCTCTAATGACTATCAGCAGATATCCAATGGTGAAAACTTCATGGATGGCAGATTTACTGTGGTTCATGGTTTCCGGTAGATTGTGAGGCATCATGGCAGCAATGTCAGGAATGCATGGATGTGGGTGTGGAACAACGAGCCGACGAGCAGTGAGGCAACCGCAGTTTCATGTTGCAGGTGGGAAGCCGAGAAAACTTAGCCAGGACAAAGGAGAGGTGTAAACTAAATGAAGTCTTAAAACCTCCACAGCTTTCAAAATATTATCATAAGCTGGGGAACCAAGTGAAAGCTTGTTCTGAAGACGTGTGTCCAAATTGAAATCATGGGAAGGACCTTGAGGGAATCATTTCAATCTTGCTCACTTTCACATTCATTGAAAATGGAGTTGGATCAAATCCTAAACTCAGTCCTTAAGATGCAATCAACTGAAGTCAGAAAGACATTTCTGATTGATGGGTTAGATAAAAACATTTTCAGACACCACACTTCCTTCTGAAATTGCATTTCCATTGAAAGCCACAGATATTTGATAGCATCATCAGAGAAGATTAAGATTTGTGGGAAAATTTTTATAAGGTTTTCTAGTGTAAACAATAGAAATGAAAGGAAAATAATTAAAAACATTTAAAAATATTGTCTCTTATGCTTCTGAAAATGCATAGGATGAGACAACAACTTTTGAAATGAATGTTGTAACTATTAATTGAATTAATGACCAAATTAGTATGCAGCAAAAATTAGAATATGTTTAATATTTACAATAATATTTAAGCAATTAAAATACAATAAAATATCTGTAAAATCATAATCATACTAAGATCTTAGTAATAAAATAATAAAATTTAACACACAGAGAGAGAAAAAAATAAACATAAATCTAGAATTCTTGTTCATGCCAACAAGTAACAGAATAAAAACAGGGAACAAAAGAAAACAATATGTAGCACTTAATGCAAAATAAAGAGAAATTGAAACTAATTGTGATTTTTGAGAAGCACGGAACTGGCAAAAGTCTAGGAAACAAAAAAACTAATCAATATACCCATAAAATAAATACCTATTTCTAAATAATTCTATACAGATAGATGAATAATAAAAATTGGCTATATATGTGCATAAGATTAAAAAATAATGCATATGCTGCATTCTTCTATATGTTGTTCACTCTATAAGTGTCTTGAAAGCAAAGTGACTTAGCCTATATGCCTGAAGGCATGTACTTAATGTGGATGGTGAAAAGAGAGAAAATACTTCTGCAAATTGTCCTTTTACTTCAGAAATGCAGGCCACCTGTGGACACCTGGTCAGGACCCTACTCAAATAACTGAGCAAAGTAAAATGTAGAAACAAATAGGAAACAAAATTAAGCTGGATGTAATTGCATACTCCACAGGGATGGAACAATGAGGAGTGAATAAGAGCACCAAAGGCACTTCTACAAAACTCAGATTCAACTCTCAGCACCAACATCATAATTAATAAATATCTGTGACTCTTCCAGTAGTAGGGTTTCTAATGCCTACTTCTGGCTCCCCTGATACCAGTCTCACACAAGATTAACAGACATGTTTGGAGGCAAAATACACATAGAAACCTATCAATCAATTCAAATCAATCAATCAACCCTACTTTTAAAATCTAAGGGTGTTAATATCAGAACTAAATTAAAGATGATATATCTAATCTTATATATAATTTTTCATATGTCTTGAGTTTCTTTATAATAGGAACAGTGTGTGCAGTAGGTACTCAACATTGCACTCAACATTGGGGACTGGGAATCACCACACAAACTACTCAAACACAAATCCCAGTCAAATAGGGACAGTTTATTGAATGCCATACTCCAAGACTAATCAATTGGTGCTATGTTCTAGGCTGAAATAAGATCTGAGTTAAGATACTACAAGGCTTTTAAGCCTAAAATCCACAAACATCTGTGCCATGTTATTTTCCTAATCAGGGTTTAGGGATGGGAGTTTCCTTAGGAACATGTCTTTGTTGTACAATTATTCTGCTCCCATTGGTAGGAGTAATCAACTGTGGCAGGAGATGTGCATTGTCAAAAATCCATGCCTTAACTTGTCAACCAGGATAGGACTTCTCTAACATTCATGTTTTTTGTTTGTTTGTTTTGTTTTGTTTTTCGTTTTGTTTTTGTTGTTGTTTTACGTAATTTTTATTAGATATTTCCTTTATTTACATTTCTAATGCTCTCCCAGTTTCCCCTCCAAAAACAAAACAAAACAAAATGAAAAACCATGTTCCCTCTCCCCTCTCCCTGCTTACCAACCCATCCTCTCCCACTTACTGGCTCTGGCATTCCCCTACACTGGGGCACAGAACCTTCACAGGACCAAGGGCCTCTCCTCCCATTGATGACCAACTAGGCCATCCTTTGCTATACATATGCTGCTGGAGCCATGAGTCCCGCCATGTGCATACCTTGGCTGGTGGTTTAGTCCCTGGGAGCTCTGAGGGTACTAGTTAGTTCATATTGCTGTTCATCCTAAAGACTGCAAAACTTTCAGCTCCTTGGGTTCTTTCTATAGCTCCTTCATTGGGGACCCTGTGCTCAGTCCCATGGATGGCTGTGAACCTCTACTTCTCTATTAGTCAGGCACTGACAGAGCCTGTCAGGAGACAGCTATATCAGGTTCCTGTCAGCCAGCACTTGTTGGCATCCACAATAGTATCTGGATTTGATGACTGAATATGGGAAGATGGAACAGTCTCTGGATTGTCCTTCCTTCAGTCTCTGCTCCATACTTAGTCTCTACAACTCCTTCCATGAGTATTTTGTTCCCTATTTTAAGAAGGGACGATGTATCCACACTTTGATCTTCCTTCTTCTTGAGTTTCTTGTGGTTGTGGATTGTATTTTGGGTATTCTGAGCTTCTGGGCTAATATCCACTTCTCAGTGAGTGTGTACCATGTGTGTTCTTTTGTGATTGGGTTACCTCACTCAGGATGATATTCTCCAGATCCATCCATTTCCCTAAGAATTCATAAATTCACTGTTTTTAATAGCTGAATAGTACTTCATTGTGTAGGTGTACCACAATTTCTGTATCTATTCCTCTGTTGAGGGATATTTGGGTTGTTTCCTGTTTCTGGCTATTATAAGTAAGGCTGCTATGAACATAGTGGAACATGTGCCAGTATTACATGTTGGAGCATCTTCTGGGTATATGCTCAGGAGTGTTATAGCTGGGTCCTCTGGTAGTATTATGTACAATTTCCTGAGGAACTGCCAATCTGATTTCCAGAGTGGTTGTACAGTGACAGGTAGGTGGTCAATGGAATAGAACTGAAGACCCAGAAATGAACCCACATGCCTATGGTCACTTGATCTTTGACAAAGGAGCTAAAATGATCCAGTGAAAAAAAAAGGTACCATTTTCAACAAATGGTGCTGGCTCAACTGTCAGTTAGCATGTAGAAGAATGTTAATCGATCCATTCCTACCTCCTTGTACAAAGCTCAAGTCCAAGTGGATCAAGGACCTTCACATAAAACCAGATACACTGAAACTAATAGAAAAGAAAGTGGGGAAAAGCCTCAAGCACATGGGCACAGGGGAAAAATTCCTGAACAGAACACCAATAGCTTATGCTCTAAGATCTAGAATTGACAAATAGGACCTCATAAAATTGCAATGCTTCTATTAGGAAAAGGATACTGTCAATAGGACAAAACAGCAACCAACATATTTGGAAAAGATCTTTACCAATCCTATATCTGATAGAGGGATAATATCCAATAGATACAAAGAACTCAAGAAGTTACACTCCAGAGACTCAAATAACCCTATTAAA
>NW_022196915.1:92633421-92655921 GCF_008632895.1 Mastomys coucha | reverse complement strand
TAAAAACAAACATGCAAAAAATAGCTCTTCTTCCTGCAAAACACGGAGTCATTTTATGCTAGTACATGGCCACATCACCTTGAATACTCTCATCTCTAATGTCCTCTACTGCCCCAGTACTTTCATTCCAAGTCACTTCAGCATATGAGCCTACCATATTTTTTACTAGTATGAAGTTTATTCTTACTCCCATGTCACATACATCATATTGAATTGAGTAGTTCTAGTTTAGTGTAATTAGTTTAGTGTCACATTATTCCTAGCTACCTAGTCACAGACATATAATATATTTTACAAGATGTATATGGATTCTACAGACAGGGATCTAACTACCAGCAGATCAACTATATTCAGATTAGAAAAAAAATGTCTGTCTTGCTTATATAAAATACCGTTTTACTATTTCTAAAAAGTCTATTTTAGTAGTAATTCTATGTTTTTTACATTCAATTGGACGTTAAGGAATGATGATTTAAAATTTGTTGATGAATAAAGGTTGTTAACTAATACTGTGTTCTCCTTGAGCCTCGGTGGATTTGATATTCCTAGAGGGAAGGCATCACATAATCAACCCATTCTGATATAGAGAGTTGTCTATATTTGAATAATTAGTTTCTGTTTTCATGTAGAGATTTTTCTCAACTTATTATCCCCCATATTCTTATTGAGTTTTCTTTTCCAAAACAAATTATGTAAAATTTCAGTGCATGAAATATTAAAAAATTCATTATAAAGACAATCTTAAATATTATTTACTGTTATATCTGATGTTTTCTATAGTCAACAGTATTCATCAAGATCTAAAGGGACATACAAAAAAAAGTATGAAAATGTATAGAAGCAGAAGCCACTGTAGATATGGAAGGGTTAAAAGGCTTAGAGTACACATCTTTTATGGAACTTTCCTGATAATTACAGTCATTTCTATCCACATCTTATTACCAAGAATATACAAAAGACCAGCATCACTAACAGGTAAGGAAATAGTATTTATCTACCAGTTACAATAAATCACAAGAAATTGAGAGTGTTCACAACTATAAAGAAGTCAAATTTCCTTGATCATATTTACCATATTCTACATACTCAGAATCAGTAGTAATTATAATATAACTTTTTTCATAAAAGTGTTATAATACCAAGAATTGGGTTTTGTGATATTTGGATTAAAGAGATTTATAGCTGGCTTTTTCATGAGCTCTATCTTCATTATTCTTCTCTGGCCTACCCTTGAAAGTACATGTGCTTAGAAACTAATATGTAATACAAAGACTTGTAACACATATACATACATACACATGTAAACACACACATACATAAAAATACTAAAATAAGATTTTAAAAGGAATAAAAAAAGCATGAATTTTTGGTGCTTTTATTGGAGTAAATCACTAAGATTTTCTATATGTGGGGATATTTTGCAAGCAAATGCAGTAGAGTATAATTTTCTACATCTCTATTAACAACCTAGAAGTAGGCAAAGAAATAAAAATCTTATTCTCCTTGCTGGTAGAGCAAAAACTAAATATAAGAGTTGATGAAATATTTAAGTATTTGCTTTCTATATAAAACTTGATTGTAGGATTGTAGTGTTGTACAAAGATTAAGCTTGGTATTTAAATAGAGCATCTGCTCAAAACAATTGTATCAAAATTATCAAATAGCAGTAAGTGTTTAAAAATATGGCATCTTAACTCAAATGTGTGGGTTCTTTAGCAATATAGATTCATCATTAAGTTCTAGAAGACATCTAAAATCAATGACAATGGCTTGTAATGATTTTGAGAGTGGTGTATGGGACCCCACTGATTAAAAATTCAAAAAGCAGTGTTCCATACCTTGCTATGTGATAACCTGTGGTATTTTCTCCTGTTATAGGCATTGTTTCCCATTATAGGCTCCTGCTAGTGCCTGACCAATAGAGATTCAGATGCTTGCAGCCAACCATTGGACTAAGGACAGGGACTCCAATGGAAGAATTAGGGGAAGGACTGAAGGAGATGAAGGGGATTGTAACCCCAGAGGAAGAACAGCAATATCAAATAACCAGCCTCCCCCCACCAGAGCTCCCAGAGACTAAACCACCAACCAAAGAGTACACATGGTGGGACCAATGGCTCCAGCTGCATATGTAGCAGAGGATGGCCTTGGCAGACATCAATGGGAGGAGAGGCTTTTGTTCCTGTGAAGGCTTGATGCTCTACTATATGGGAATCTAGGAGAGTGAGGGGAGAGTGGGTAGGTTGGTGTTGTAGCATTTTCTCTGTCTAATTACATTAGGGCAGTGACAGGCCTGTGATTGAACAGGAATAGGGAAGCAGAGCTCAAAGTTTAGGAGTGAGAGAGGTCAGAGGAGGGAGAGAATCCAGCATGGAGGAAGACAAACAGGAAGATGATCCAGAGCCCATGTGGTTTTAAACAGCCACAAGTACCTAAGTTTTTCACAAGGCTATGATAATTTCACAAGGCTGCATTATTTTTATCATTTGGCTCTGAAATTATTGTATTGGCATCTTGTAAATTGTGATCTTATTGTTATATAAATCTGATTGGATAATTAAACTTTAAGAGTCATGTTTCTACCAGGTAACTAAGCACTAAGATGACTGATTGTGGGTTTGTGGGACATTGCATGTAAGCGAGATGAACTTGTTAGCTAGGAGAGAATAGCAGGACCACACCCCCATGTAGTATTGTGGCCAGCTAGTACTGGCACTAGAGTGGGAACATGGTCTGGCAGGGCAGGAGAGATTGCAGAGTGATCTTTTTAAACATTTTCTGCAATAGGTGGCACCCAATGTGGGGCTCGAACCCATGACGCTGAGATTAAGAGTCTCGTGCTCTACTGACTGAGCTAGTCAGGCTATAACTTGTTTATTTAAGTCATTTCTATCTAGCAAAGTAGGAAAATGTCACCCAAAATTCCTGTGTAGACCACATTAGAAAGAAGATGAGTTTCCTCTGGCTAAGTAAACAAGTTATATCATCTTTCTGTTTGACTCTTTGCCTAGAGCCATAGATTTTATTAATTAATACCTGTTCAAAGCAGGGGATTATCACTATTCTCTCTACTTGGAGTCAGTGATTACTTCCTCTGCTCTTAGAGGTAAGCAATTTTATTTTTTTTCTCCAAGTGTGTGGGGGAGCACCCTCATAGAAACAGGGGTTAGGGGGTTGGGATGGGGATTTGTGTAGGGGAACCCAGGAAATAGGAATAACATTTGAAATATAAATAAATAATATAACCAATAACAATAAACATTTATATATTCATAATAATTAAGTATGTAAATAAATATTCTGTAAGCTTTACAATAGCTGGTTTACATAGGGCATTTCCATAGACCTTCAGTTTTGATTACCCCATATCACATTCCCTCCTCTCTCCTTCCTCCTACAATCTATCTCTTTTAACTCTTCCACTGTGTTATCCTCCTCCCATCTGTCACATCGTATGTATTCCATCTCTCCTAAAACCCACACCAGGGCTTCTTTCCAGTTTCCTGACTTCTATAGTTAATATAGTTTAAATTCATACTCATCTTCAAATATAGCATTCTCACATGATTGAAAGCATAGAAGCTATCTTTCTAGGTATAAATTACCTCACTCAGAAAGACTATTTCCAGGTCTATCCTTTGACCTGTTAACTTCCTTATTTCATTTGTCTTGGCAGCTGAACAATGCTTCATTGCACATAAGTATTGCTTTTTTTTCCATTAGTTAAAAAGTTGGTGGTAATTGACTACTTCCAATTTTCTAATAAATTAGCCATGAACATGAATAGGTAGTATCTTTGTAGCAGGATATAAATTTATTGTGGAATATACCCAGTAGTATTACAACTAAATATTATGAAAGATCTAACTAGCTTTTTTATGATACTCAAAATAGTTTTCATTGTTTCCAGGGTGTAAAACTTAATCAGCAGGTTTATGTAGTTGTTGAAAACTCAGCAAGATATATCCACAGATACAACAGGGTCTGAATGATATGGGAATAACCAGTTGTCTAACAGGATAAAAACATTTGTTCCATGGAGCTGGAGAGATGTGTCAATGGTTAAGATCACTGACTGTTGTTCCAGAAGACCCAGGTTGAATTCCCTGCACATACAGATGGTGACTCACAACTGCCTGTAACTCTAGTTCCAGGGTACTTGACCTCATCACACAGACCACACAGATAAACATAAAGGAAAATTAAATAACTACACATGAATTTTATATATACATATAAGCTTGCTCTGTAAGATGGAACCCATGCCTCAAACTGGCAACTAGGCCAAAATATGTGACTGGCCATATCATAGTCTGTAAGAAAAGAAACTTACGCCATTATTCTGCTAAATGGACATTGTAGAAAAACAACTCTCATTGACTTACTGTTAGACATATTCATTAGGGTATCTCTCAACCACTATCTTTTAATAGAACATAGTTAGAATAGAGACCCACAATTAATCAAAATGAAGGCAGTAAGAGATTGTGAAGTACTCAGCTCAAAGTGGAACATTTTTATTATACTATACCTTGGGTACAGTGATCATTGCAGAAAGGCACAGGAAGATTATAAGAGCCAGCAGTATTAAATGTCTACAGATGAATATTAGTTGCTGCACACAACATGGCATTAGTATACACAAACTCACAGTCGTTGTGAGTACATACACAAGACCTCCATAAGATTAAGCCAGCCAAAATCCCATTATTGTGTCACAGAATCATTTATGAGGTTCTATTTATAGCTGAAGCACTATTGCCAATTTCTGGCTTCTGAGCAAAGAAGATGGTTCTACACCCATACACATAGAGACAGCAACAAGTGTACTCAGTGGGTTTAAAAAGGAACTACAAGCAACTCAGGAAGCCAGAGAGTAGGAGAAATAGTCTTCTTCAGGGAACAGCACAGCAATCTCTTATTCAATATCAAATTCTCTTCCCTTAAAACTTACATACCAGTACATTACAGAGTCTGAACAGGTTGGGTTTACGTATTCAGAAATATATATGTAACATAACCTATGTATATGTATGTAACAAGAATTAATGAAAGTGGGGACATGAATTTAAAGAGTACAAAGAGTGATATATGGGATGATTTGAAGGGAGGAAAGGGAAAACAGTGTACTTATTTTATTAAGTAATAAAAGAAAATATTTTTAGAAGTAACACATGACTGGAGAGATGGCTCAGTTGTTAAGAGCACTGACTGCTCTTCCAGAGGTCCTGAGTTCAATCCCTAGCAACCACATAGGGCCTACAACCATCCATAATGAGATCCAGAGCCCTCTTCTGGTGTGTCTGAAGACAGCTACATTGTATTCACATACATAAATAAATATGTTTTAAAAAAACTAAAAAACTAACACATGACTTTGGAAGGAGAAATCAACTGTTAAAAGGTAGGGATGGTATTAGAGGGAGGAGGATACGAAGTAGATTTAATCCAGATATATTTTCATAAAATATGTATTTTATTTTGCTTTATAATGGATTATACTTTAAAGAAATATTTATATCCACTCTCCCAAGTACTGTCTTTGAGAAATAATGTACCTTGTCTCACTTCTCTTTACTCTTCATTTTCATTTAAGCTTAAAAACTAACACTGAAAATAAACATTGTTGATAACTGCTTTATGTAGGCTAAACATTTTCTCTGTGTGTGAAATATGGTCAATTGTAAGAAATGCTCTTTTGTTATAATAATGAATAGGAAGGAATTTGTATTGTCAAAGTAGATAGTCCTTTTAGCCAGTCATCTTCTTTGTGTGTTGTCACAATTACAGCTTTTGGGGTTATAATCTGCAGACTAAAATTTGCTGAAATTGAGTTTGACAGATCCAACTAATTGGCTCCCAAGGAGCCATTATGTTTTACCTGGTGAACTGTCCATGAAAGACACAGCTACTTGTCCAAACTATGCACAGGACTAATTATAAAACAGCAGGAGATAGCTCATGGTAATAGGCCAGGCACTGTTATTAGTACATAATAATTCCATGCCCAAGTCATCAATTATGGTGTTCTTGCTACCTTGAAGAAAATGCAACTGTGCAGGAATAATTACTGGGGGACTACTCTATGAGTAGAATTTGTACTATTTTTTCTTGCCATAAAAGCTCCTTTCCACTAACATTCCCTGAAGACTAAAATCCTTGTCTAGCCATCAAACAAACCAAGAACAACAATACAAAACGAAACAAAGACAAATCAATATGAATTGCTTTATCCCCTGTTAGAATAAAATTAAATTTGCTTGATATTGTGCATCGGAATTTGTTAACTACTAAAATATCTTTGGTACTGCTTATTGAAATATATATTTAAACAGGTACTTACTATGCAAATATGTACATATCAAATACGTTGTTCCTGTAACTTTTTAAGATTCTAATCATAACAAAGTTCTTTGCTTTATATCAGTTGACATTGCAGAACAATTTAAAAATGAGGTTAATTTTTTCTAGACTGAACCTAAGAAGTTTCCCTAATTATTTAACTGTCTTCTTGGGACAATTTGTTTTATTATCAAAATCACAATCCTACCAAGGACTTGTTTGATCTTTGCTTGGGTAATTAATACAAGCACATTCTTGCCTTTACATAAAAAAAAAAAAGTCTTGCATTTAGACACCATTTTAATTAAAAGACTTCCTTTCGATGGCTTGTTTTCACTTTAAAACAATTTCTAATTTCTTTCAGTTAATTTTGATTAAAAATGCAGAACACAGTTTTTCTTCACTAATATGGAGCACAGTTCTTTAATTCTTATGTATGACATTAATGTTAGAAACTATTTTTATGTGATTTTGAAATTATTAGGAAATACAGATTATGACAAAGTAAAATTGAACATTAAGCACACAGATTGTGTTGACAACAGAATAGAATAGCTGTGACAAAAATAAGATTGGAGCAGGGATAATGACATTATGTAAACATTAGAGAGTTTATAACAAATTCAAAGTAAAATAATAAGTATTACATTAAGTTTATTTATTTACATTTTGGTTATTTATGGGTGAGTTGTATATGTTAATCTGTTTATCAATATGTATCTTAAGTCACAATTTTATGCTTCATGATACAAACTTCCTAGTTGGATACACAAAGCATTTTAATTCACAATATGGATATGTTAATTTATGCATAGTCTCTGTATGATAAGCATATTAATATTATTGCATTTTCATTTTTATTTTGAAATATTAATAGTATAATTTAATGACATTTCTACCCTCTATATTGAACATAGGTTATCTATTAGCCAATTCTATCTATGTGTCTATTTGCATATATGTCTTATTTATACAGTAACATAGCTGTATAAATGTTAATTTATACACATAAATTGTTTATCTATCAGTCATCATGATCTGTTTCTATTATCTTGATCAACTTGGTATGAGATCTAAATGTATTATCAAAGTTCTTTGATAGAGGAATAACATAAAAGTCTATTTTACTTTATAAAATAAATGTATTCTTTTTACTTCTGTTTTGAAATTCTTGTTGATTTTATTAATTTTTAAGAAGTAAAATATTTATGTACTTAATATCTTTACTCATGCTGTACATATTGGTTCACTCATTTTTTGAAAATGTAAGAAGTAACTAATTTAGATATTTATGTAAACATAGGTTACTATCTACTTCTGATATATTAAATACCAAATTCTATTTTAATTCAGAAAAATGTGAAACAGTACAAATAACATTCCTGTAAACAAACAAAAACATATATACATATTATCTTTGTTCAAGCTTCTGGAAAGCTATTCTATTAGTTAAAATTGAAATACTATTGAGTTTGATTTACATTAGGAAAGTGTGAGAGCTAGAGATTGGGGCAAAATCTACTTCTCAACATAATCCAGACTGTTGGATTCGGACGGTTAGAACAAGTTCTTCGCACACTTTGGAATAGGAAGTACCTCAGGAGATAAAAATACATAGCCATTCCTTCTGAGAACAAACAAACAAACAAACAGAGCTGCAAGCAAATAAAAAGCCTGTCCATCTTGAAAGGAAGCTCCCTCAAACTCAGGATGTTTTAAAGGGAGGCAGAGTATTGTCTCCTCCAAACAACCTTTTCAAAACACACGATGTTCTAAAAGAAGGTGAAACCTCCAATCCTGTAAGGAAGTTCTATAGTCTCTGCAAACAACACAACAGCATCAGAGGAGATGTGTAGTAATGTTTACGAACAACAGCAATGACAAGAATGTCAAGTATCACATAAGTAGTAACAATGGAATCATATCCTGATCATAACTGTCAAGTAATTGGACTTGAGGGAATGCATGTGGTACTGTAAGACTAGCCAACTACAGTTGTTGAGGCTATACACCTAAGAAACAATAATTGGCATCTCGATAAACCAGTATAGTTTCTAGATGCATTCTAAGCACTTTTCTTTATACCACAAGGAAGTGTATCTCTTACAAAATAGATTTTCAGCAGATAGAGATCAATATAGAAAACCACAACTGGTCAAAAGCAGGGAACAATTGACTTGTAGTGACCAGCACTAATTGGTACCTCTTAACACAATCCTTACACCTGAAGCTCAGTGAACGTTATCGATGAAGAAGCAGAAAGGTTTTGTTTTAAGGCCATAGGACCAGGACAGTGGAACTCTGTAAGTCAGTGACTTCTATAAATGAGAAGAAAGATGACATCAGGAGATCACAACAGTGTGACTGTTTAAGCAAGACCTGGTGCTGACAAGAGTGATTAAGATGGCATAAGGGCAAGAGTTGTCACATGGCTTCTCCTCAGCTAGGACTACAGACAACTGATGGCTGCTGAAAAAGAGCAGTGTTCCCCAGGGACCAGCCCACGATAGGTGAGCAAATTACAAAATGGCAGCCCTAAACTCATGTGAGCAACAAACATTTCTCTCAAAATGTTGCACATATAATATCTCTTTAATATGTATACATATATATGAATATACCTAATATGCATGCACATATATACTTTACATGTAATCATTAAAGGATAAGAATGTATGAGGTTTAGGAGTAGAGTGGTAGGAACACAAGAGGAACTGCAGGAAAGAGAGAAAGGAGATGTCTAATATAAAGAAAATACTCATTTATAAAATTCTAGAAAACTTTTAAAGTATATTTTAATATATTAAGCATATATTTTAAAATAATAAACACATAGAGGCATCTCTGAATCTCTAAACTGGATAAACCTTCTCCTATTGATATTGGCTATTTACCAAATGCATTTTAACAACAACTTTCCTTTCCATACTGATCCTTCAAATTAAAAATATTTGTTAATATTTACATTCCTCATAAAGAAAACAGCCAGTTTATACTAAAATATATTTGTAAGTTTTACATTTTTTTGTGTTTTTCACATATGAATGTTTACAACTGTGTTTATGTATGAATAAATGGCCTATTCAAATAAATAGATATAAATGAAATTATGTATAAGAAATACATGTGTGTGCAAGCATTTTATCATAGGTAAAAATACAATGATAAACTATTAGCTACCTGATAAGACTGATTTAATTATTATGAGTCTGTAATGCCTATATTACACTATCTAAAAAAAATTAAGAATACTATAGTGGTGCTCGTTCAAAATTAAGATTTTGAATTATAAATGTTAGTGATATCTATCCAGTTATTACTGTTTGGTTAATCATTAATATACTGGCTATCAATAAAATAAAACTTTATTAATAGAATTTCCAATTTATATTATACATATTAAACTAATATATAATATTGGACATTTAGTATATGAAGTGAGAAGCAAATGGTGACCAACACAACTTTCATAATTAATTTTTACAGTCTACTACTATGATACTAATATAATTACTAAAAGATATTCTGGTGCAACTGTTTCCTCAAGATATCTAAATCTATACAGTTAAAATATAGTTCAAGGAGGAGGGGGAGTGAAAAGGGGTACAAGGGAGAGAATTCTGGCAAGACAGTTCAAATTAAGGGCCATTTGATCTGTAGTATGAAAATTTAAGGCAGATTAAACAAGAAGTCTTTGGAGTTTCCTGGCCAAATAATTGAACTTCAGATTCAATCACTGGCTGATTTCACTAATAAAACACTCACCCTTTGGGAGGCCCTCTCTATAAAACCTTGTCTCAAAGAATATTCAGGGATTTTTCTCCACCAGAACCCTGGTGTGACTGCATTTGATCTGTTCCTGGCTGGGGTTTGCAAACACTTCCTTGGTACTAAACTGGGAGGAATGGTCCAGATGTATTGTGTGTGAGAAGAATCTATTTTCAATTAGAAAGATAGAAAGAAAAAAGAAAGAAGGAAGGAAGAAAGGAAGGAAGGAGGGAGGGAGGGAGAGAAGGAAGGAAGGAAGGAAGGAAGGAAGGAAGGAAGGAGGAAGGAAAGAAGAAAGGAAGGAATGAAGGAACCTAGAAGTAAAAGAGGCATAGGACTAGGGTAAGATGGCGAAATGTACCACTTCCCTAAAATAATGGAATGGTTTTTAGAGAATAAAAACATTCCTAGCCTAAAATCACCATAGCCTAAGCCCTTCTGTAAGATACACAGCAACCCACAGTGGATCGGGCTCTTCCACATCGATCAGCAAAACCAAAAACATCCTCACAATCATGCCCTCAGGCCAATTTGATGGACGTGATTCACATTTCCTCTTCTAGGCTAGGTCTAGGTTGGTGTCAAGTCAACCAGCACACAAGCTCATAGCTTTATTGGCTAAGAAAAAAGACAGAAATTCAGGAATGGGGTTAGGGAGACATCCATTTGTAAAGTGCTTTCCGTGAAAATGAGAGTTTTCCATGTAGTGAATGGAACAAAATATTTTCAATAAAGCAAAGATTAAAGGAAAATCTTACATTGATCATTTTCTATCTTTAGATAAATTTTGAGGCTTACATACTTTAAAGTGTATTTATTTATTCACTGGATATAGGAAAAGCAGTCAAAGATGCTAAAGGGCTTTTGAAACAATCAAGAAATAAATAAAAATAATAAAGATAAAGTGAAAGAAATTTCAGTTAAAATGTAGTAAAAATGATTGAATGCACTATTATGAGAAAACAATATACATATCTGTCTGAAAGAAATCACGATGCATCAAATACTTCACATCTTACATGCAAATGCTAAGAAAAAGGACTCAGTTGAGTGGTGAAAATTGCAAATTTGTTTCCCTAAAGCCTTCACAGACTTATAGAAACAATGAATACTTATGATAGAACATGTAAAATAAGAGTTTTCGTTTGTCACGATTAGAAAATTATTTTTATAAGCATAATTTGATGCACTCTTCGAATTGTATAGATTGTGATCAGGATTAGATGTGCTCTATTTCCTCTGTAAGGCAATCGAGGGGGTTATGATTACTTTGGGGGAAGTGATTAAGAAGAGCAGAATGAGTCAAAAATATTGAAAATTGAACAGAGCTGAGATGATAAATCATTTCAGAACAGATGTGGAAAGATGCAACTGACAGGTGACAGGAAATAATAGAAAATAGAAAACTAAAATAGCCTTTCCTGGGCCCTTTCCTATTGGCCACTTTTGATAAACACGAGTTCCCAAATCAGTATTGCTTTGAATGGAAGCTTTTTATTATTTATCATGAATATAATTTTATCATAAGCATTCTTACAGGCAGGAATTTCATAAATAAGACAACAAATGCCAATGATTGTCATCTTTGAGTCATTGTTGAATATTACTCACTATACTACAAATTATTCAAATGCATATATATGCATATACAAGGCAAAAAATTAATTGAGTAAATGATCATGAATTTGGGAGAAAGAAGAGAAAACATGGGAAGTGTTGCTGGGAAATAGAGGGGCAGAAATTATGTATATTTAATACTTATGTGTAAAGTTTTAAAAAAATAATAAATAAATCATAAAAATAAGCAAGTAAAAACTTGTTATAATAAAGACTGAGCATATGTGCACAGAGAGAAATATTAACAAACTACCAAATTAAACTCAAATAGTGAGTGTTTAGTAAAAGCAGAAATTTAACATTTTATCATCACTGAAAGCAGTGACGAGTATATACTGTCTTAGATACACTAATGGACATGCTGAAATCCAGTGTATTCTTCTAGCTATGAGAGTATATTTTAAAACCTGGTCAAGTAGGACTTTATGTTGCAAATGAAAGAAGGATGGATAATCACCTAAGCTCAGGGTACAGAAGTTATTTTAGGTTAATAATGTAGCTCTATTATAATCATGAGGTTCTTGGAAACAGGAAGACCAGACAGGGTTCCAGGACCAGGAAGGGGGCAATTGCAATTTGCTCATCTGCTCTACCTGTGCACTGGGATAAGAGCTGAATGAACAAATGTTAACACTTGAAAGAAAAAAAATAACAAAGGAATCTTCTCTAAGCTTCTGAAAACAATTCAATTTCACCTGCAAGCAGTAAAATTTTTGTCCACTGAGAAACATTTTAATCCTAACATCCATAACTAGAAAGGAGGAAATCTGTGCTCCTCAAGCTACTGCATTTGTGATATTTTTCAAGTGAAAGATGGAAATTTTCTAGATATTAGCAGTAAACTATTAAACAAAAAAGATTCTTCAATTTTGTTATGTCTGTTCCCTGAGAGATTCTACCAACACCTAACCAACACAGATGCAGATACTTACAGCCAGTCATCAGACTGAGCCTGGGGACCCCATGGAAGACCTAGGGGAAGGATGAAGGAGCTGAAGGGTATTGCAACCCCATAGGAAGAGCCATATCAACTAATAGGACCACTCAAAGATCAGAGGGACTAAACTACCAACCAAAGAGTATACATGGAGGAATCCATCACTCCAGATACATAGGTAGCAGAGGATGGCCTTATCTGACATCAATGGGAGGAAGACCCTTGGTCCTGTGGAGCCTTGATGCACCAGAATAGGGGGATGCTAGAGAAGTAAGGTAGGAGTGGGTAAGTGGGTGGAGGAGCACCCTCATATAAGAAAAGGAGAGGGGAGAGAGAGGGATGGGATGGGTTGTGGAAAGGTAACCAGGAAGGGGGATATCATCAGATGCAGATATTTATACCCAACCAATGGACAAAAGCTGGTGACCCCTGTGGTTGAATTAGGGAAAAGCCAGAAGCTGAGGAGAAGGGCAACGTCATAGGAAGACCAGCAAAATCAATTAACCTGAACCCAGGAGATTGTTCTGACACTGAGCCACCAACAGGGCACCATACACCACCTGATATGAGGCCCACAACACATATATAGCAGAGGACTGCTAGAACTTGACTCAGTAAGGGAAGATGCACCTGACCCTCAAGAGACTTGAGGCCCCAGGGTGGGAGAAGTCTGGTGGGGTTGGGTGGGGTTGGTGGGGACATCCTCTTGGAGATTGGGGAAGGAGGTATGGGATGTGGAACAGTCACAGGGCACACCAGGAGGGAGATAAAAATTGAACTGTAAAAGAAGATTAAAGAATAAAAAATCAATATAAAAAACAAAAAGAAATTTAAATGGATAAAATTATTATTAATAAAAAAGAATTTAAATTTTAGAAATTAGAATACCAATACAGAAATTAATAAAGAACCAGAGTTATATTAATATCTATGAAGAAAGAAACATTTGGAGGGAAAGAATAATAGTGAATGATCTGCCTTCTGTAGAGAAATAAAGTATCACAGTAATAACATGACCATTGATGAGTATGTAACCAGAAGTAAACTGTTCTCAGAAGTCTGTCAAAGGTCATTCCAGGACATAAAGTTACCCTCATAAAATGACAAATGTAGAAGAAGTTGATGCTCAAGTAATAGAATTGTCATATTTAACTAAGAAGTAACTCACTGACTTAAGTTTTGAGCATTGGGTTTTAGGACAATAGCTTCAAGTGCAGACATTTAGGTCAGAAGCAATTCAGACTTAATTAGTAAGAAATGTTATGAAAACCACCAGATGTTTTAGAAATTGAAATAATGTTCCCAAATGAGTCTTATATTTGACATTCACTGTTTTTCTCCCCTTGCTTTCATTTCTAATTATATATTAACTGTAGATATGAGGTATGTGCAGTTCATACAGACATGCATGTTACATATATCATATCCTGCATCAAGCACAAAACAAATAAGGTTAACGCATTTCCATGTCTTAAAAATAATTCTTTGCTGTGAACATATGGTATTAGTCACTGTACTTGTTTTATTTCACTAAGCAATCTTTTTTTTTTACGTGTTTTGTAATAAAAATTCACTAAAATATATGACCTGTAGGTGCCACGGCCTACTGCAGGTCATCTGGGTCTATTTGTCTCTCTGCTACTTGTGCCCTTTGACAAACAACTCTCATTTCCATACCTTCAGGCTCCGATATTTGTCATTCTTTTCCTTACTTTCATGCATTCAAATCTTTCTGAGTCCAGAAATGAAAATATACGGTCATGTTCTCTGTGAATACCTTCCTTATCTCCCTATAATTCTCTGTTGTTTTTTCCAGGTTATGGTACTTAATAGAATCTCATGGGTTGATTTTAAAGCTGATTAGCAGTTAATTGCACAAACCACAGTTTGAAAAATCCATTCATCTAGTGTTAGTCAGTTTGAGTGTTTCAACATCTTGGATGTGATGAATGATACATTGATGTATGTAGAAATCCAGATATCTCTTTAATAGGTTAATGTAGTTTCCCCTGAGTATACACACACACACATACACACACACATACACACACACAGTGGGATTATTTTACTGTAAAATAATAAGCTCTCAACCTCATATTCTTATGTTTGGAACTGAATGTCATTGGTATGATTGGGGTTGGGAGTCCAAAATCACAGTGTGTACTTGGAAGCTAGTTACAAATTTTGGAGTGGGTCCTGGCCACCATGAGCTGTCAGGGTTGTATTAAAGTCACTAGAGTTCCTTGATAAGTTTTTTTCCTCAATAAGGCATCATGTTGACCTGCAGCTGTGCATTTATTATTTAATGAAAAGTCATGCTTCCTTTCTACACTGGTTGTTAACTTTCAAAGCTACTATTACTATTATCACTGTGCAATATAAAAACATGCTCAGTGAAAGATTGAGAATGATAGATGCAAAGAATCTGAGATATTTACTAATTAGAATTAGTGACATTAAACTGCAAAGATCATATAAAACAACCTGCTTTTCACTGAACTCCCAAGATAAATTATGATATGTTTTCTCACAATTTTAGGAAAACCCTGTAATTCATAGGATAATAAAATGCCTAGCATAGTCAAACTAATATTGGCTAAACAACAAAGCTAGAAGTATCACACTGTTGTGTTTCAAAATATATCGCAAAGCTATGGCAATGCTACAACAAAAGAAGCATCAGCTAACAGAAAAAGAAAATCTGGAAGTAAACTTAGATCTCAGCTGTCTGCTTATTTTTCACAAAGGTGGCAATTGCAAACATTAGGAAAATATAGTTTCTGGAATAAACGAACGTAATAGAAAATGAGAACCAATTGCTGAATAAAAACAAAATCCTATTACTTCTTTTACAAGGATCATCTGAAAATGGATTCAAAACAAACATAATTCAACAAGTATAAATCTGGAATTAAATAAATGCATTACTCTGTGTGTGTGTGTGTGTGTGTGTGTGTATTTGTGGAGAAAGACAGACAGAGAGAGAGAAGGAGAGAGAAAACATCTGTAATATATGAAATAAAAACACAGATACATCACTGTTTTTTTGTAACCAGTGGAAATGAACAACAAAGAGATATATTATTGTATTTATGTTTTAAGTATTTTAGCTATGAAATATTTTAGCTAATATGTATTATTAATATAAAGTTCTTTTCAAAGCCTTTGTCAAACCATAGTTAATGAATTCATGTAATGTTATTATCTAAAATGGATGGTATTTATAAGGAAATAAATTAGAAACACTAAGTAATAAAATCAAAGTATATATAACAAAGTAATGTAACCAAACTGATAAGGTCCATCTTTTTTTTTTGAGAATAATTTCAGGCAAAAATCCTTTATGATCTGTAAACTATCTATGTTAACTGTTTCCATTTGCTGGAGACCTGAAACCAACACCTGTAATCCAAGAAAATGGATCTTCTAATAACAGACAGCAAAAAGATAGCATTAATCACATTTCTGATTACAGAATTATTTCTTTTAAGATATAGTGATTTATAGTTGGAAACATCATTCTCAAGATAATAAAATAAAGACCTAAGTCCATTACTGTGTGTAAGCTTAAATTTATACTATGATTTAAAATTGTGTACTTACACAATCTCATCTGAGCTTTCAGGGAAAACGTATCCTCCTATTATCTTTTACATAGATTTTATAGTTATTAATCAATTGCAAAACATTGTAAGTTCTTAATCGAGCTTGACAACTTTATTGTTTTCTCTAAGTACTTGATCACTAGTCATGTTAATAAACCTCTTAATTATGTGTTAACTTCATTCAGAAAAATATTTCACACATATGATGTTAGATTAACACTTTACTGGAAAACCTCATAATATCTACCATTATAAAGACCCTAAGGTCAAGAAAGAGAAACCATTAATGATCATGTGCACAAACTCTCTTCCTATTCCTTTCTATGTCATTCCCATCAAATCTACTGATAAGTTAGAGTTAGCTTTGTGCCAAATGTATATAGGATTTATTTTTTGTTTGTTGGTGTGTTCATTTTTTGTTTTGTTTTGTTTTCTTTGTTTTTACTTCTGTTGTAACCACAGACTATCTGCTGTGATGTGCCTGCATTTGTTTTTATATTATAAATTTATTTTATTTTATAATGAATAGAAGTCCTTTTTTCATATCCTTTGATTGTTGTATACTTTTCCTTCTTGTGACTATGCTTCATTTTACCTATTTAAATTTTGACAATTACAAATAGTATTGTTATGCACAAGCAATAACATCAAGGATATCACACAACCTGTGCTGCTCTCTTCTCAACAGTGTGAGAAGGCATGGGAGGGAGTAAACAAAGTATGTTCTAATATTACTTTGATAATAAGTTAGCAATGGCAGCTGCAGAGGAATTTTCCATAAAGTCTTAGCTTCTTCTTTGGCATTTAAGAATTTTA
The DNA here is from genome assembly GCF_008632895.1 of Mastomys coucha. Lineage (NCBI taxonomy): Eukaryota > Metazoa > Chordata > Mammalia > Rodentia > Muridae > Mastomys > Mastomys coucha. The sequence goes on along the minus strand of NW_022196915.1, from coordinate 92,638,836 downwards.
CATGTAATGATTTCTGTCTCAGATCCTCTGTTCTTCATTAAGAAATTCCATGCAATTTAAATCAGTTGAAGGCAAAGGATAAGCAAGAAATCTGTTTATTCTGCCCACCTAACTTGATGTATTAGCCATTGTATTAGTCACTCCAATAATATATCATTTTACTATTAAATCAGTTCAGGGTGTAGCTAAAAGTGAGGGGTAGTGTTATACTGAGAAGAAACACTTGATTCTTGATAACCTATTTATCTTATACATTGTCATAAGTCAGTAGTCATATGCAGATTTGGATACAAATCTACTGTTTGGTATTTTTATGTAACCTTCCATGTCCCTTTGTGGTTACCTTGGACTAGAACCTGGATTGTGTTCGTAAGATACTAGCCATGGAAAAACCTGCTTTAGTATCAAGACAGTCAAGAGTATCCCAGCACGGATGGGGAAGTCTTACAGGAGGAAACATGACACTGATGTTTCTCTTTGTTGAAGACATGAGCTCTGTTAAAATTTTTCAGATTTTGATTCTTTTTAAAAATAAATCAGCTGCCAGAATGAAAATTAAATGCACAGATGTCTAATCTAGGACATATTCCAGTTTCTTTTACAGTAACTATGCATCCTACAACCATTTTATATAGGAATTTTAAAGTGGTCAGCAATAATGTAAAACTGTACTTGACTTTAATATACAGAGAAGTATAGAGACATGGAAACATTGTATCTCCTAACATTAAAATGTGATGCAAAAAAGCTGTAAAGAAGATATTTGTGGGGGCTGGAGAGATGGCTCAGAGGTTAAGAGCACTGACTGCTCTTCCAGAGGTCCTTAGTTCAATTCCTAGCAACCAAATGGTGACTCACAACCATCTGTAATGAGATCTGGTGCCCTCTTCTGGCATTCAGGCATATATGCAGGCAGGACATTGTGTATATAACAAATAAATCTTTTTTTTTTTTAAAAAAAGAACTTATTTGTGTTTGAAGTAAACATTAGAATTCATTGAATGTAATAGATATGTTCTTTTATTATTTATTATAAACATATTAACTTTATTGACTTTATGAAGTCACATGTTTCTGTGTTTCTATACATTGTTTAGTTAATAATTCCTGTAACAAATAAAATGGCATTGTAGCAAAACATCACTTTAAATAATTATTATGAATAATTTGAAATTGTCCTAGCAAGTACTATTTAATCCTCTTTGTATTTATTTTGTTACATAATTTAATAATTTAGAATATAAAATTATAAAATTGATAAATATAATTTCATAATATTGTTTGAATATTAGATTTTTATCATAAAAAACTACTAGGATTTCACAAATTGTATATTTTAAAATTCAAATATTGCTGAGATATATTACCAATGTGCTGTCAATGACTATGGGATTTTCTGTTTTTAGCATGGTATAATTTTGTGTACTACACCTCTCTATATTCAGATTTGGAACTTACAGTGCATAGAATTTTGACTTTAAACTAAGTAGTGGGGCTTCATTTCAGGTACTCTGCGGTATTTACATCTCATTGAATAAACCTATTTCTTGAAAATGATAAATATGTATAAAATTATCCTAATCATAACATCATCTCCCTCTTCTCCTCCCTATCGCATTTCCCTCTCAGCTTCATGTCCTCAATTTGACTTATTTATCTAGCTATTCATTTAAACCCAAGAAGTCTAAGCAGTGTGGCTCATATCTGCCTGAGTACGAGGTCATTCACTGGCAGATGGCAACCTAGCACCGGCCACAATCACCAAGAAGTGACTGTAGCTCCCTCAGAAGCCACTGTTTTGAAAATCTACTCAAGGGGTGATACTTTAATATCCGATGAAGTTTTTGTTACAATGTTTTTATTATAGTTTTTACCACTAAAAATAACTTTTTAAGACTTGATTATGTATTTTATGTATAGGAATGGCTTTTGTGAATAAATGTCCTTACACCAGAAGATGGTATCAGATCATGATCTGCCTTGTGGTTGTTGGGAATGGACGTCAGGATGTCTGGAAGAACAGCAAGTGCTCTTATACACTGAGCACTCTCTCTATCCCATTAGAACCAAAATTTAAATTTATTTTGATCATTTTCTTATTCTTTTTCAAGTCTTCAAGATCCTGGCTACTTTCCTAATAACATAACTTTAAATTATTTCTATATGAAACCCAAAACAACAAAACTCAACACAGTACAAATACCGCCAAACCAAGAAGACAAAATAAAAGAGCTAGAGAGAACAAACTGATACCACCAACAAAAACCTTAACAAATTTTAACCAAAGCCAAACATACACACACACACACACACACACACACACACACACACACACACACACACACACACAGAGAACACACACAGTTATTCAATGTGGAAGCTATTACATGATAATCACCTACTCCCAAAAATGAGGCGTTCTGTGGAGTTGTTGATTCTGTGTCACCAGAGTCAAACTGATTTTCTCTATCTCAATATGTATACGTGACAGTTCAGTTGTTAACTTTACCCTAGTGGGTAGGTTTTCATTCATTCATTCATCTTTTAATTAAATGAGATTAAACAAAATCTATTATATCAAAGTTGGAAGGATAAACCAAGAGAAACAAAAGAGCCCAAGAGAAGGCACAAAAAGCAGAAACCACTTGTTCCCCCTCTGAGGACTGCCATAGATTAGAAAATGTGTTAGAGTCAGCAACATAAGCACAGAGGACAGAAACCACTTGTTCCCCCTCTGAGGACTGCCATAGATTAGAAAATGTGTTAGAGTCAGCAACATAAGCACAGAGGACCTGGTACACAGTTGTACAATCCAGGCTTGCTTAGCCATGTGAACTTTGCTCATTTTATTTATTGGGTCCTGTTTTCTTGGTGTACTTTATCTCCTCTGGTTCTTACATTCTTTCCTCATCTTCCATTGGGTTCCCTTGGCTCTGAGGTGAGGGATTTGATGAAGACATCCATTTAAGGCTGAATATTCCATGGTCTCTAACTATCTGCATAATGTCTGGATATTGGTCTCAATATGAGTATAGTAGAATATCATTAGAAGCCATCTTATAACTTTTCCTTCTTTCTTTCTTTCTTTCTTTCTTTCTTTCTTTCTTTCTTTCTTTCTTTCTCCTTTCTTCCTTCCCTCCTTCCTCCTTTCTTTCTTCCTTCCTTCCTTTCTTTCCTTCCTTTTTTAGTCTAGTAATATTTGGTTTTACCCTAGGTCCTTGGTCTATCTAGTCTTTGATTCTTGGTCATCCAAACACTATTAGGTAGTCAGGTATGGGTTACATATTGTGAGGTGAGCCTTAAGTCAAATCAGTTCTTGGTTGTTGAATCCCACAAGCTTTGTACCACTATTATCCTAGCATAGCCTTCATGTATTATACTACTATAGATAAAGATAATATGACTGACCTGGTATTTACAATTCCCTTTAGCAGCATTTAGTTTTCCATCCTGTACCATATACTCTAAAATTTAGGAGTGAAGTATCTGTGGAGACATTAGCTTCACACATCAATATTCAGTACATTGTGTAGGTATTGTCTTCAGCTTTGCAATCGGTTTGTAGAGAGCGGTTTGTAGCCACAGGGTGAGTAGTTTGGGGAGGGTGGTTCCATGGGGCCCTTTTTTGCCAATAACTCAATTAGTTGTTGGGATATTACCCAGACCCTGTAATGGAAGTTTCTTTTTGTGGCAAGAAATGGCCAGTTTGGACCTGTCTCCTCCAATATTTGACCATTTTGCTTAGGTTACTTTTGTGTCTGCATACAATTTAGGAAGATTCTACTATTTTAGGTTTCCAAATTACTTCTCAAATGTCACTTAATTTTAGCTGTCTTTCCGCATATTCCCTCCCACAAACTTCTTTTCCCTCATTTAGCCCCTCCATCTATTATTATCTATTTTATTTCCCTTTCCTAAGGAGATCTATCTGTATTGTTTGTTCCCTTACTCTAAACACACTCTCTATGTGTCTACTTGTTAGAGTTTGGTTACACTGAATACCCAATATAAATATATAGGTAAATTCATATCATATTTATGCTTCTGGGTATAAGATAACTAACACATGGCAATTTTTGTCTAGTTACATTTATTTGCCTGCAAATTTTATGATGTCATCTTTTTAAATAACTGAGCAATGCTCCATGGTACATATAGATTATTATTTCTTTATTCATTTTTCTGTTGAGGGGCACATAAATTGTTTATAGTATTATGAATCCAGCAGCGATTAACATGGTTCTCAAGAGTCCCTTGGTAGAATGAAGCATATTTTGTGTGTATGCCCAACAGTGGTATAGCTGGATTTTGAGGTAAATAGATTCTGATTTCAATCTTTCTGAGGAATTGTCACAATGATTTCCATGACAGTTCATGTTGGTATGGATATAGAATAAGAAATACACTCATATTGGAATTTTTTAACTGACTTTAATTTGTGCAGGTATCTACAATTAGTTTTACTCAATGTGAGCAACAGTATGTCATGTTCAGATGATAATATGTTACAACAGTCTTCCTTATTTTTAAAATCTTTCTGCTTGACATTCTACATTGTTCCCTGAGCCTTCAGAGTTAATAATCAATTTCTTTTGTAGCAGGATTGTTCACTAATGTGAGGTACTTCTGTTATCATTCTAAACAAATAATTAGCTTGCAAATCAGTGAAGTTTCATTAAACTTCATCTATTTTTAAAACTCAAGTTACTTTAAGTATAGGGCTTTTTCTTGTCAGGCTTGAACAAATGTCAAAAACTCTCCAGAAAGAATACTTGGCATAAACAAAAGAAAGAATTCCACTCAAGGGAGGTTGGTGAACCAGTAAGTTTAAGAGGGTGTCTTACAGAAGTATGGGTAAGAAGCATGGGTTACTTATAAGAATATGTATGTCTGGTAGGCAGCTTTATCACTGAAAAACAAAACTCCAGCATTGAAGCTGAATCATGAAAATCTACAGCTACATATAGGAACCTCCAGTGAAGAATCTCCTCTATGTCAGGTGTGCCCTTCCCATCCTGGAGCAGGCGGAACAGACCTCGAGTGCTTGTCACAATGGACCTTAACAAACTAGGTGGAGTCATCTACCTTGGTTGCTTACGCAACTTCCTACAGGAACTTAGAATATAAACGCAGTGCTGAATATTAAATTTGAAGCCTTGATCAGAACCTTGTCTTGGCTTCATTCTTCTCTTCCCCCCATACCCCCGCCCCATCTCTTTTTCATTTCCAGGCTCCCTTTCAAGTAAATCCAGTTCATTCATGGCCGCTGGCCTGCTACACTAAGCAATTTCTTAGGAATTATATAATTTAGTGAGGGTCTTTCTTGGTTTCATAACAATGTGCCCTCCCTTAGTGTTGGACATTTGGTAGAATTTTCCGGGGGGGAGGGGGAGAGAGAGGGGGGATGGGAGAGGG
>NW_022196915.1:92611341-92633384 GCF_008632895.1 Mastomys coucha | reverse complement strand
AGGGAGGGAGGGAGGGAGGGACAGAGAGAGGGAGAGAATTGCCATGATGGAGAAACAGATCAGACTTAATAGTCAGCTGACATGTAAGAATTAGGGTTAGTAGCCACAGGGGGTCACTCCCCTGACTGGGTTAGGGGAGCAGAGATAAAATATAGATTTAACGAACATTAATTCAAGAATACCAGAGGAGAGTGTATGCTAGCCATGGAGAGGTTTTGAAGTGTTTAGCCATTGAGCTAGTTAGACATATTAAAATTAACTGTGTTTCATTTGCAAATCTTGAGAGCTCTGGAGGGTGGTTAGAAGTTCAATCACAAGTCATGAGAGAGCTCAAAACAGTTTAACTTCACCACTACAGTTTAATACATAGGAAAGAATTCACAACAGGTTTACCTTTATACTAATTTCTTTTTTTCCTTGTCACAGTAGGTCCTTAGTTATATACTTTCCATATATTGATTTGGGGGGGGGGTTAAACAAGTAATATAGCAATAAAACTATTAAGATAGAGATTTCAGTATTTTAAAGTTAAAATTCTAGAGAAGAGCATGTCTGTTTATGCATGTATGTATGTATATTATCCTATTCTCTGAATATGTGCATTTATAATGTCCATCTCTTCCTCATTAATCATTTGAAATTAGATAGAGTAGTTATCTTGGATATCAAGACAAGTGTCCTCTTAAAGGAAGATTGTTCAGTTTCTTTTCCCCAAGTGAAGCCATAGAAAGTGTTGAAGGTAGAGCAAATAAAAGGACAAATGTTTAGCTTATGTGCTTAACATGTTCACAAAAGAGTAACATCATGAGTGAAACAGAAACCCCAGTGAGATGCAGAGGAAGCTAGTGCACAACGCAAAGGCTAGGTATAACCCAGAGGCTGATGAGGACCTAGTTATAACACAGAAGCTGATGAGGAGCTAGGTATAACAGAGACTGATGAGTATCTAGGTATAACCCAGAGGCTGATGAGTAGCTAGGTATAACACAGAGGCTGATGAGTAGCTAGGTATAACACAGAGGCTGATGAGTAGCTAGGTATAACCCAGAGGCTGATGAGTAGCTAGGTATAACCCAGAGGCTGATGAGTAGCTAGGTATAACACAGAGGCTGATGAGGAGCTAGGTATAACACAGAGGCTGATGACTAGGAGGCACACTCTGCCCTTGTACAGTGCTACAACTAAAAGAAAGCAAGATCATTTTCTCCTTTGTCTAAGAGAATACAGTGTTGGGATCTTGTAAGAGAAAGTAACATGGTTGAACAAACAGAATGTAGCAGTTTATGCTGAAATGAATAGCATTCTGACATTGCTGTAGGGTTTATGCTAAAAATTGTGACAGCAAAAGGACCATAAAGGAAGACAGACAAATTCAGTGGATGCAAAGTTCAGTGGTCAACAGATCTATGCAAAGGGCTACATGAGTTCTTTATAGGCTATTATAACTCAGTGACCCTCTTTACATGAAGTTAAAATTAAGTAAGACATAAAACACACTCAAACACATTCACACACTCATACACACATACATACAAACTCTCACACCTTCACACACACACACAGACACATGCACTCACATACACATCCATACACACACTTATACACACTCCCATGGACACATGACACTCACACACATTTACTTGGACATATTCACACCCTCATACACACATGCACACACTCACACATACACACCAGTGTGGCAGCAGGAGATGACTTTATAAGACTTTATTCTGAATTGTACTTTGTATATAAAATTTTATTCTACAACCAATAACAGGGAAGTATATTTTATAACTAGAAAATTACAATTAAGTGTCTCCCATAAATTATTATGAACTTTCAAATTATATTATGCACTTGAAGGTGCATCAGAAAGTTTTAATGACTTACAATGCATTCTTAAATACTAACAAATGATTTTCATATACTAGTCTTCTTCTGAAACTAAATGCAGGGCAAAATATATTTTACAGGGGCTTTCTTTCAGACAGAGAGAAGCAAGTAAATAACTTATGACTCTAGGAGTGAATAATTTCAAGTTTACAAGGGAGACTGACTGCCTACGTTGGTGCAGTAAGTAACATACCCTAAATTTTTGGTGTTTTCTTCCATACATTTGAGGTTGTCAGATACTATAGACTGATTACTAACTAATGCATTATAAATATAAATTGGTTATACGAATTTTAAATATAAAAATTAAATAAGAAATTTAAGAAAAGTTTACACTTACATGGAATGGATATTTGTATTCTGTTTTATTCTTCAGAAAATGGAAGAGGAGAATCGTTAAATTCTTATGATGGTCATCAACTCTTCCAGTCACTATAAATTTAGGATCAGTAAAATTTCATCCTTTACAGGCATGACTATATTAACATAGCCATTTATTTACAATTGTTCACTAATAAATGCAAAGTTTTATTTTGTCATTGTATAGAATCAATTTTTTATTTTAACATATATCTATATTAATGAAGTTAATTGATCAATACAAACAAAAAATGTTCAAATGTCTATATAGATATTGCTTCACTTTGTTTGCTATGCTTCACAGTTATATAAAGAGAAAGATATTTTCCCAAAGTTTCCTTCAGAGCTTTACAGAATGTTGGCTCATGGATCTGCTGAAGAGTTCTGACTGCTCTTTTAGCTACTGCAAGATTCCAAGTACCTTCAAGGTTTGATTCATAATTGAGTGAAGAGATTCGATTAATTTAGGTCAAAACCCCATCTAATTGAATATCACATTTCTTTCCATTTTATATACTATTTTAGAAAGGAGTAACATTTTTACAAATAGGTATCACATCTAAATAATAATCCTAGTTCCTTATTTTTCAGAAAGTCACTTTTCTATTCATATACATCACTATTCTGAAATTACTTTTTATTACCTCTGTAGTATTATGTTTTAAAATAAACTGTTACATCAGCATAGTTATTTTGAAATAGTAATTTGATAAGTAGGCCAGTAATGTTTTATTTATATTGCCTCGAGTTCCTTTTAAACACCTTCTTCATTTAAAACTATTTCATTTGAAAGAGGTCCATAAAATATCAAAAAAAAATCCATGACTAAAGGTTTTTAAAAGTGAAGAATTAGTCAGTGCTTAGCTCAACACTTATCAGAGAAACGTCTTTATATAGTAGATCGAAATTAACACAGATATACCCAAACATGTAATATGTAGAGTATAGAAAAAAAAAAACCTTTGCAGAACTCAGCCCCTCGAGGTCCAATATCAATGTGGAAAAAAAAAAAAGGCTGATATACAGTAAAAGCCAGAGTTGATGGATGACTCCAGGGAAACAGTGAGTCCAGAAAGAAACAATCTTATACATCTTATACACATATGAACTCACTGACTATGGCAGCTTGCCAGAGACCTGCACAGACACGTTCTAGCTAGATGCAGTCCCTGAATGAGAGGCTGGAGTAGGCAAAGGGTCCGATCTCCATGCAGGAAGCTGTTTGTGGTTTACACCCACGGCCAAAGGGGACGTCAGTTTTCCCAATGGAGAAACAAAACAGAACAGGCCACATACCCAAGGGTAGTTTGCCAACACAAAACAAAATAAAATCCACGTTGACTTTATGTCTTCTTTTGGCATTTTGTTTCATTGTTAATTAGACCTTTTTTTTTTTTTACTTTTCCTTATTCTTTTGGGGGAGGAGGGAAAGAAGATAAAGACGAGTGAGTAACGAGGTGGGGAGGAGCAATCTTTGAGGATTTGGCAGAGTGTAAAATATCTTCAAAATATATTGAATGAAAACAAATAGATTTAAAAAAAGGGGGGGAAAGGTCATGATTCATTTTTAAGTTTTTAGAAGTAAATTTAATTATTTTATTTTGTTTTACATACTTATTAGTTCATGTGTTTGCCTGTGCGTGGTGTGTGTGTGTGATGTGTGTGTGTGTGTGTTTGTGTGTGTGTAATGTGTGTGCGTGTGAGTGTGTGTGGTGTTTTGTCGTAGTTAACTGTCTCTTCTCCGGTATCCTCAGCTTACTTTCTCCTTTTATGCCTAGCATTGGCACTGACATCACTTAACTCTCACTTTCTCTAACCTTTCTCCCTCTCTTTCTTTTCCTCGTTCCTTTTATCCTTCCTTCTCTCCACCATGATTTATAATATAAAATTATTATAACATAATTAGAGATGCTTTACTTTGAGGTTAAATATATATCTCAACTAATATAAGTCACTTAACACACTTTGTAAGATTTAGGTTCTCTAATTCTCTCGAGACATTACTTTTCTTAGTAGGAACATCATTAAATATAAGAAGCTGTTGAAAGCAGTGTATATAAATACGGAACATCATCCCTGAAGCATATAACTAAAGTTTCTTGTACACATCTCATAAATATCTATGTATATATAATTGAGGATCTGTTATTGTATACATTTTGGCATATTTTACATAAGAGAAAATAATTGTTCAGAAATGTCTCTAATTAGATATAAACAGCAATATAAGAATTTTATAGCATTTCCCTTTATATATAATTGGAGTAAGTCTTTAATTTCATTGCAAGAGCCTTATTTGAGTAAAGTATTTGAGAAATTTATCAATTAGATCATGATCTGTGAATATCAAAATCTGATATTTACTAAAACTTCACTTTCTTTTGTAAATCTTTTTTTTTTTTTGGCTGGAGATCAGTAATTCTGTTTTTTCTTTTCCTCCATAAAATATAGTAAATGATTAATAAAAGGAAAATATAATATTACTTCCTTTTTTTTACATACGAAGAATGCAAAATGCATGTGACAAACACAGCCAAGGAAAGTGAATGTGCAAATTTGACACACATGTAGACTGTGTTACATGTTGTGTTGTTAGTTCTACATCCTGAATACATGTGTGATTGAAGATGGATTCTTTCTCAGGGATGACAACCCTATCATTGTCCAGTAAAATGTGGTCATCCTTGATACTAGAGACACAAACAACAAAAGTAGACTCAGATGTTTGTCATTATATACTTGTGCATACATAAGCACTCAAATTGATAGTTATTATTATTATTGTCATCATCATCATTATTATTATTATCTGAGGACATAAATTTGGTTTTAAGGAAGGGTATATGGGAGACAGGAGAAAGGAAAGGAATTGTAGAAAAATGATAAAATTCTATTTTACTTAAAACCATACTTACATATGAGCAGTAAGGCCTGCATTCAGCCTGCCTTTGTTCTTTGGTTAGTGGTTCAAAACCTGAGAGACCCAGGGTCCAGGTTAGCTGATTCTGTTGGTCTTCCTGTAGAGTTCCTATCCCCTTTGGGGCCCATAATCCTTCCTCCTATTCTTCCATAGGGTCTCCAAGCTCCATCCAGTATTTGGCTATGGGGTCTCTATCTGTCTGAGTCGGCTGCTAGGTAGAGCCTCTCAGAGGACAACATGCTCCTTTCTGCAAACGTAACAGAGTATCATTAATAGTGTTAGGGATTGGTGATTGACCACTCATATGTAGCAGATGTGAAGCTTGACCTTCATGGGTGTCCTGAACAACTGGAATGGGGACCACATCACAATCTGTTGCCTGTACATAGATGTGTTCTACTAGCTCAGCTGCCCTGTCTGGCCTCAGTAAGAGAGGAAGCAGCTAGCCTTGCAGAAACCTGAAGTGCCAGGTTGGGAGCAGATACCCAGGGTGCACTTCAATGGCTCTGAGGAGAAGGGAAAGGGGGTAGGAAAAGATGATGATAGGGTGTGAGTGAGAGGGGGCAATGAGCAGGATGTTAAGTGAATAAGTAAAAATTAAAATTAATTTATAAAAAGAAACTGAGAAGCCAAACAACAACCACAGCAACCCATCTTAAAAAAATATTATTTAGGTATATAAGCAAATATTTCAAGTGATTATATAGTAACTTCCACTCTATGAAATCACATATTATGTTCCAGAAATATGAATGATTTCATGTTTATATTGAAGAAAATACGTGTCCCTTTTGAATCAAAATAATGTAATAAATCCAATGTTTTTGAAGAAATTCAAGACCAGACAGGTTGTGATTAGATTAGAAATCAGTGAAAGAGCTAGATTGAGTGAGAATACCTTCGAGATCAGTATGTATTGGGAAAGTATGTGTGTATATATTTATAATATTCATTTTAGTATAAAAATATAAGTTTACTCAAAGTGGCTTTATGTCTCTAGAAAAGAGTAGAAGATAAACAGATAATAGTAAAAATGAAGCACATGGAATACACCAATGAAATATGTAAAAAAAATCAATGAATAATAACTTTCTCTGCTCATATATCTGTACATTAGATATGTTGTCGTTAACAACAGTTTTAACATTTTGGATGTAAAGGTGAGAAGTTAGACAGTGAGATTCAATGTCTCTTAATTGTTTACAGAAATGTTTGCTTCTTGCTTGCCCACAAACATATACTTGCCATTTTAACATTTTTTTAAATAATTGATCCAGCAAACCTCGTCACCATCGAGTGTACATCTGTACTGTATTTAGCTTCAATTTTCTTGGACTCATTCTGCCCTCCTATGAAATATAGGCTGAAACAAGTTCTGATAACCTAAAAATAAAGCTAAATCCAAGTTAATAGGTCAAATTACATTTCTGTGCTCTCAGCCGCCTGTGTGGGAAAGACTGCTATGAATCTGTTATCTAAAAGCAGCACAGTTATAGAGTACAGAAATCATCCCGGGGATGAAATATCCTGCTGTTATTTCAGGAAACATAACAGCAGCAGAGAAGATCCCAGAGGCACTTTCTGAAAAGGCTGCTTTCTGAGGTGCTGGCCTTTACCACCGATCTCACTTTCTGTACATAAGGATACAAATAAACGACACCCTCTCATAACTGCTTCCAGAGAGGAAACGAGCAGTTATGAGAAAATAGAGCTGGTGCTAACCTCAACATCATGATAACACAGTCCGATTCATTCCTCACACCAACACTAGGGAACTCAGAGAAATAGAGCTACACAGGTCGCCCAGTTTTGAACAGGTGATAACATCTGGCCTTGAAATTTGGGCAAACAGGCCTTGAAATTCCACAAGAACAGATACTTTGGAAAATTTCTTCCAGTAACAAAGAAACACCTTCCTCGGGAGGTTTTATTCACAATTAGTGATACATTCTTAACCAAACTGAAAACTTTTCCAAGCATCTTACTATTGAGAGAAATCACAGCAATTACAAAACTTAATAATACCACTGAAGGTGAGATACACTTCTTCTTCCACCTCAAGCCTGGTTTTGCCTGCATGCGTCTACTAAAAATATTGCCACATGCCAGACACTTAGCAAAACACCTGATCTTTAAACATTCCAAGTTCCCAGAGACACAATGGATCCCTGCTGTGATGACAATCCATAGATTTAATAATGCAGAGGGTTCTTGCATTGCAATGGGGAATTCTGTGAATAGTTTTCTTTCTTTTGTGGTTGCTTTTTAATCACCTGCATGGACAACAGGTGACAGGAGGACTTGGGATCACAAGGACACATTGCTTTTATGGGTTGACCTGAACTAACATAAACCCAGTTTCAGAATCCACCAAAGCCCAACTATTTTCTACATTGATAGTGAAAGAATTAATTCTCATTCAACATGAGGGCTCTTATTGCCTGCCATGCATTGCCCTACAAGCAGCCTCAGCCACATTGTCAGAGGAGCAACTTGGCTGGGTCCCGCAGCGAAGCACCTATTCCTTTCTTGGAATAATCTTTTTCATCCTGGGAGGTTCAGTTGGGACCACCATACTTCCCTAACTTCCATTTCTAGTCTACCTTTCATGAACTAACACAGAGGCTGTAGAGCCAGCCAAAGACACACAAGCATGTAATTTAGCATTTTATAAAAACTTTCACTAGAAAATAGAAGTCAACATAAATCTTGCCACATTTGCCTACAGTAACTTAGGTGTCTGGTAAGTAACAGGAGTGTGACTGACTGGTGACACACAGGGACAGGAAAAACTCAAAAGTACCTGCATCTCACACACACACACACACACACACACACACACACACACACACACGCACACATGCGTACACACACACACACACACATGAACACACATGCACGTACATGCGCACACACGCGCACACGCAAGTGCATACACATGCACACTCAAGTGCACACGTGCACACACACACACACACACACACACACACATGGCACCCAAACCAGGGTGACGTTTTACAGTATGCAGCCCTGGGACTCTTTAGTTCCTTTGTGAGTAGCTCAGCTATGTGAGATGTGACAATCTTTTCTTTGCATCTTGGCTGGTGAGAGCCTCCTTTGGCAACAATTGTCTACTGCTTTTATGAAGCTGGAGATTGGTGCTGGAACCTCCTGGTCTATTAGGAGTAGGCACCTTCAGTGCCTCAACCATGTCAAAGCAGTCATGTTAGTGATGCTGTTGCCTTTCGATGATCCATCCATCAGGCTCCTAAAAGCAAATCCTCACTTATGTGCTTAGACAAATCGACAAAACAGCTGCTATACACTAAAGTTAGAATGAACTACCACTCTATAAGGCATTGTTAAAGAATTTGAGAAGAATTGATACAGTCCTTAAAAAGAATTTAAAAATAGTAAGATCATAAGATATATTTTATTCTAAATTAAATATTAATAAAATAAAAATAATCAATAGATGGGCTCAGCAACAAAAAAATGCATGTGGGATAAATGTCGGTCATAATTCAATATTTTTTCAATGTGTAATGAGATCAGAGTAATTAGCACATCTTTCCTAACATTTAGTACTTTTTGTGATCAGGGTATTCAAATTTTCCTGAAGTGACTTTTTAAAAAATATTCTGCCAGCCAGTGTTGGTGCATACCTTTAATCCCAGTACTTGGGAGGCAGAGGCAGGCAGATTTCTGAGTTCAAGGCCAGCCTGTTCGACAGAATGAGTTCCAGGACAGCCAGGGCTATACAAAGAAACCCTGTCTCAAACAAACAAACAAATAAGTACATCTGTCCCATTATGATTAACATTAACCTTAGCTATCTTACTGTGATGGAAATGCTTTAGTTATTGTTTCTATCCAACTGATCCCCTGATTGGTTTCAACATTTTAGTCTCAGTGAGCTTTAACCTCATCCCAACCCTTTCTGTCCCTTTTCTCAGTAAGAGATTTATTTATATACTAATCCATGTTGATATTAAAGTATTGGTGTGATCCCTCAATAGTTATCAGAGCTTAATCTATTTGAAATTATGGATCTGCATCATTATATTACAATATTTTAGGAAAGCATGTTCTAAATTTAATACATTATTTAAATGAGTTTCCTTTCACCACCATTTCTGTATTTTTGAATTTCCTTTGGGCCAATTGAGTACCTAGAATGTCTTACAAATGACACCTGCTGATTTTATTTAGTGATATGTTTCTATGTCTATATCTATATTATGTAGCTATACCTTTATATCATCTATATTTACATCTACATCTATATCTGTGTGTGTGTGCATGTGTGTATGTGTTTGTGTGTGTGTTTTCATAGCTGTTAAACTCAGGGAAGACTAACTCCCCTTTTCTAAGCAGTGATAATGGTCAGTAGCTAGGTTTCTCAGATTAGAGGATCTTGATATTCTCCCCCTTTTAATTCTACTTTATTAAGACAGTTTAATTCCAAAGTGCACTTTATATACTGATTTCTGATTTCTATCTCCACAGATGTGTGTAATTCTCACTTCTCATCAAGGAAGCTTCTTGTTTATTTATTTTATTTTTTTTTTACAGCAATAAAAGACCATTTCAGAAAGCCACATGTGATCAAAATGCATAGAACAAGGGGCCACGGGTACATAACTGACAGATTCCTAAGACAGTCCCTGTACTTCATGCAGTGAGATTTAAGAGCAAGAAAGCAGTAAACCTGCTGGAGATGAAATGAAATGAAAGGGAAGCTACACCCAGGAGACCTCAGCAGTATGACTGTTTAGACACTGGCTTTTATGTTTCTGATGATTCTGTACTCAAACTCTAATCTTTAACATTTGCAATATCTTCCTTGTTGTGGTCTCAGTTATATACTCAGACCTGGATAGTCTATGCAATAGGCTTATCCATACATTTAGACATTGGAGGTAGCTTAATGCTCATTAATCTTAGCGGTTGGTGATAAATTCACCAAAGAAGGAAATAGTACAGAAATAATGTTCTCAGTATCATACAAGAGCTATCACTATTGTATAAGTGCTTTTCAAAACTTTCATCTTAGCACATTTGCCACATTCACCCAAGAAACACAAATAACACAGTCCATAATAAATGGAAGTAGTACCTGTTAAGAGACGGAGGTCATCATGGTGTGATTCACTGGGAAACGATCCACAGCTGTGTAGCACAGATGCAGAGCTACTGTGGCCATCACTAAGCCACACTTTAGTGTTCACAAACATTGCATTAGCTTAGAACAAAACTAAATTATGACACTAAGAGTAAAATGTGCTGAATTTTACATTGCTTTCCAAGAATGAACTAATTCCAAATTTGAGGGTTTTTATTTCTCGACAAAATATTTACAGTTTATTGTTGTTTTTGAGAATTACAAACATGAGTACTGTATCTGTATCATTTCCACCCATCCCTTTCCACCTATAAGACCTTCTATGTCAACATCACTACTTCTTAAATTCATCGCCTCTTATCCTATAACTACTTTTTTTAACTACAAAAAGCTGGGTAAAATTACTGTTTGTATTCCTCCATTGTCAGCTTGGATAGCACATCCTGAAGCTATGATCACTAATCCTCAGACATAATGTTCCAGGTAATTTCCAGCTTCATTGCTTTAAGTACTATGTTTAAAAGGTGTGGTGTCTTCAACAATACGGTTAGATCTTTAAATTAAGAGAGGGAACTAAGAGCGATGAGCAGTAGCCTATAAGGTTTGATGAGTTGTTGGACTCATTTGGTTAACAACAATGTGAAGAAAACTTTCACATGGCTACTACTGCAATTTTTTAGACAATCTATCGTTCTATGGAGGACCTGACCATTCTATGTGACATAACTCAACTTAAATATTACACACACACACACACACACACACACACACACACACACACAGTAGAGCAGTTTTCATATCACTATTGTTACTTTATTTTCCCTTTTAATAAAATAGATTATTTTTCCATATAATATATCATGATTAGAATTTTCCATCATTTTACTCCTATATGTTTCTTTTTATCTCTCCTCCCATTCTGATCCACTACTTTTCTGTCCCTCATTAGTTAAAAAAAAAAAAAAAGCAGTCTTCTTAAACATATAAAAAAAATGACAGATGAAACAAAAGCAATTGATTTATTTCCCTTAAATTGTGTATTTGTATGTGAATTTTCTATATGATGTGCATTATCTATATGTGTATTCCATTTTAACTGAGCTTTAGAATCAGTTTTTCTATACCCTTAACTTCTACTTCTCATTACAATCCATCCCTACACAGTTCAGTTAGAGTCTTTCTTCCCCCATTTCCTCTTTCTTCCTTCACTGCTTCAGTGCCCCCTCTCTCCGCAGAGCACCTCCGTCTGCGTTGTCTCCATTGTGTTTCCTGCACTTCTGAGAGTAACTCATATTCTTTACTCAGATCTAAACATTCAGAGCAAGAATTCACAAATGGGGCAGAATTTGCAGAATTTTTTTTCTTAACTGGGTCTAGATTAGCTCATTAGGTATATTTCCAAGTTCCATTGCTTTACCTAAAGTATTAGAACTTCATTTTTTTTCCCAGCTGAACAACATGAATTGTGTTCCTGAACATCTTTTTTATCCATGGATCAGTTTATGGATATTTAGGTTGGTACAATTTCCTAGCTATTGGAAACAGAGCAGTAATGAACATGAATGATCAAGTGTCTCTGCATTAGAATATTCAGTCCTTGGGGTTGATGATATAGCTGGCTAATTTGGCACATATACTTTTAGCACTTGATGAGTGGCCGGAGTACATTCCTTAGTGGCTGCACCAGCATGCAGTGGAATCAATAGTGACTGAGGGGCAGTCTTGCTTGCATAGCCACTAGAATTTGTTGTCAGTGTCTTTAAATTTAAATTTCCCTGATGTCAAAGTATAACCGACATCATTTTGAACTGTTTTAACAATTTATTTTCTTGTGATGAGAACTCTATATTCAGATCTATACATTATTCTTTTAATTACATTGTTTGCTTTATTATTCAGTTTTCTTTAATTCTAGTTCTGTTTTGATTCTATGTGTATCCTGGAAACCATTTTTTTTTTCTCATTCAGTGAACTTCTACACTCAGTTGGCTCTTAAGGTTTTATGAGGTTTCATTAGTCAATTGTCATCCATATTTTTTGAACAAATAGTCCTACTCAGAAAGTAAATTCTTGCACCAATACCTTGTAGTGGACCACTTATTTTTTTCTATTAAGTCCCAGTATTTTAAGTATGATACCAAGGACTTTGGTTAACTTGAAGTCAATATTTATCATGTGACAGATCTATGGATCTACTTTCATCATTCTAAATGTGACATTGTGGCATTCAGTTTTCTCAGTACCACTTATTGAAGATGCTATCTTGTCTCCTTGACTCGTGTGTTACTTTTGTACGAATATCTATATATAATGTGTATATTCATTAGTTCCATTGAATAAATGTTCCTTTTCGGCCAATGCCATCTGTAATTTATCTTGAAACCTGCCATGTCAAACCCTCTATTAGTGTTCTCTCTCTCTCTCTCTCTCTCTCTCTCTCTCTCTCTCTCTCTCTCTCTTTCGGGATTGTTTTGGCTGTCTTGGGTCTTTTGTGGTTCCAAATAAATTTTAGTTTTTGTTTTATTTCTGTAAAAAGTGTTATGAATATATTTTGATGGGATTGTTTGTAGTATGGTTGTCACTTTTACAATATTAATTCTGCTAAGCTGTGAACATGGGAGGTTATTCCATACTCTATGTTTTAACAGTCTCTTTCTTAAGAGATTTACAATTTTTATTGAGGAGGTCTTCTATCTTATTGGTAGGTTTTCTTTCTTTCTTTCTTTTTATTGGATATTTTATTTATTTACATTTCAAATGTTATTCCCTTTCCAAGTTTCCCCTCCAGAAACCACGTATCCGATCCCCCCTCCTATGCTTCTATGAGGGTGGTCCCCCACTCACCCACCCACTCCCTGGCATTTATCTACACCGGGGCATGGAGCCTTCACAGTACCAGAGGCCTCTCCTCCCATTGATGTCCAATAAGGCCATCCTCTGCTACAAATGCAGCTGGAGCCATGGATCGCTCTGTGTATATTCTTTGGTTGGGGATTTAGTTCCTGAAAGCTCTGGGGGAAGGGGTTTGGTTGGTTGATATTGTTGTTCTTCCTATGGTGTTGCAAACCCCTTCAGCTCTTTCAGTCCTATCTAAACTCCACCCTTCAGGACCTTGTGCTCTACATATTCTGTTTTTGAAGGTATTAAAAGTTGGAAGGCTGGTACTAGATCGATACTGTATTTTGTCACTTTGCTGAGAGTATTGGTCATTTCTACAATTTTCTGATGGAATTTGGAGGATCTATTACGTATAATATAGCATATCATCTGCAAATAAACATAATTTGATAATTTCCTAATTTTTACTGTGCATAATCAGCACTATCACCAGGGAGAAATGGAAACTGAGCAATACTAAACTAGTTTATCTATCCGTATTACCTTTAAAATATTTTTGCAATTGTTAATATATCCTTTGTTCATTTCTTAATCTTATATTTTGCTGATGTTAAAACTAAAAAGTTACAAATAGGAATTAGTATTTTAATGATAAAATGAGAAGTATTTTCTTACCTTGTTAAAGTGATTTTGTAAAATGAAGATACAGTGTATCATAAAGCATACTGTGTGATTTGCTAAACTCTAATTAAATGGTGATAAAGTATTTTAACATAAGAAAGTACATCATAGATTAGGAAGAACAAATGTTCTATTAAACTGCTTCTGTTCAGATTTCTCTTCTACAAATATGGTAAAATTAATATGTCCAGATAAATTAGTTCTAGAAAAAGAATCAGTAATTCTAAAAAAAAAATCAGTAATTCTAAAATATTAAAATTTAAATTACTTTTTAGAAATTATGTAAAAGAAGAAACGTGCATTTATTCAGTAAATATTTTGAATGGTTGCTCTTATGATTATATTATATTAAATCTAAAATGGACTTTAAAACTTCATCTATAGTATTAGGATATTAATTTGAGGGGATTTTGGAAGTCATAGGAGAAATTAGAATTACTGGAAATAATGTAAACACAATACTTATATACAAAATTCTCAGTAACATAAAAAATTAATTTAAAATAAAAAGTAAATAAAACTTTAAATAAACAAAAAACTATTTTAATGTCATTATTGCTGCTACTATAAAATAGTCATCAAGACACTTATAGTAAAATTGAGATGTTCTAAACCAGAATTATCTTTCTCAAATTCATAATTCTTAAATACATATAGATTATCCATAGCTCAGTTTTTCCTATTGTTCTTGTTGAGATAGATTCTTGCTTTCTGTGGTTGGTTGGTGTAGAAAATACTATGTAGATGAAGTTGGCCATGAACTTGAAAAGCTCATTGTGCTTGTCTAATGACCTCTTGTATTACAGGGTATATCATTCTATCCAACATTTCCTCTAACTGTAATTTTAAATAAAATATTTTAGAAATGTTACTTAAGAAGTGGAAAATAGAAAGGTATTACTCAATGATGTTCTTTTCATGGTGGTCTTTATTTTTACATGTAACAAAATCAAACAATAAATCCCTGTCATTGGAAATTGTAAAGAATAGAATAGCAAACTGTAAATATGGTAGAATGTTACTGTAAGGGGCCTTTACTGAATTTGAGACCTTAGTACAGAACTGATTTTCCAGAACTCATGTGTATTTCTTTGTTATTTTTTTCCTTTTTGTTTTTTGTTTTTTCTTTGTTTTTGGCTTTTTTCACTCTTATTAATTCATTTTGCTTTTGTTTTCTATTGCTTTCTTTCTGCAGTCCTCATCAGACCCACCTTATAATGATGTATGACAAAAATTATTCTTGGTATTCTATGGAGTTTCGATTATTGATCTCTAGTAACAAGTACATGAGGTAGTAGAAGAATGTATCTGTAAGAATAGGTCAAAGATGCCCAGAGAAAGTAGGAGTAAACATCAGGATTTATTCAACAGAAAGGTGCTGAAGCATAGACATTGTGCTTCGAAGGTCAGTGAAAACCATACCTTAGATTAAAATGTGCCCCCCAAGTGTTCCTTGATTCACCTTATATAGCAGGAGGAATACATTTGATTTTTATGAGAATGGAGGGCATTGTGACTGTGTAGGAAGGTGTCATGGGATAGAGGGTTATAATCCATCTCAGTAAAGTTGGGAATGCCTTTGCTAGGAGAAATATCAGGGAGAACTAGACAAAGGAGCCATTTTTTTTAGATGTCTAGATTTTTGTTTTTGTTTGTGAGTATGTGTGTTGTTGTTGTGTTGTGTGTGTGTGGTATTGGAAACAGTGGTGATTAAAGATACTTTGGAATGATACCATTGAAACAATAGAGGTTATTGTATGAACTAATGCTAAGTCATGTTACATCTCCCTTAGTTTTATTATAGTGACTGTCATTTTGTCTGAGGTACTGGATTATTCAATAAAAAAATAAGTATGCCGTAAGAGATTATCAAATTTTATCAAATTCTCAAGGAGAATAAAATCCAGCAATATATTTCTTAGCCACTCTGAAATGAATGTTTCTGGTTTCTTCATGGACTGAGTTGTGTCATGTGTTTTTCTGGAAGATGTTCTGTCAGAGCGTGTTTTGCTGAAGCAGACACACGAGAGGGCATGTAGTGTTTTGCTGGAGTGGATGCTCTAGAGGATGTATGCTGTTGGGAAAAGGATAAATGGAAAAATACACACAGTGAAAGGATGCTTTTGCAGTGTGACACAGTACAAGGCTCTGCTGGGCTCCACTGGGCTCCACTGGGCTCTGCTAGCCTGGCTTCTTTAGTGTTCTTCACACACCTTTCCTGGGCTTCATTTCATAAAGATAAAAGCACCAAAAACCTACTCGTGGTTTTCCAGCCGATTCTGGTCACTTGCAGTTACTCCTGCCCATTCAGTGGAGCATGGTTTTCCTTCTGGATTTACCACAACTACTTATTCCTGTTTGGTGTTTGCTATTGACATGGACTGCTAATATTCTGAAAATGAAAAGTGGAATTGCCCCCAAAGAACTACCAGTAAACCTGTCCACAACCCTGCATTCTATTAACCTTCTTTCTCCCCTATCTCTGGTCAATGGGCTAGAAGGGATGTTGAACAATTTAAGAACCTTAAATAAAGTATGTTTAAGGAAAAATCTCAGCCATGACTACTCAGACATTGTCCAGGAAATTAATTTAGTCTGTTCTGCACATCAAGATCATCACTAGATTCAAATCCCAGGGGAGTGTGGATTAGCACAAAATTAGGGGAAATGCAAATAACAAAGACATAAAAATGACATTATTTCTGTTTATAAAAAGAGCATTCTGTGTGTTTCTGATGAAATATTTTCTCATCATTGTGCAATTTTATACATCTGCCCAAGTACCTTAAAGGCTATATAAGAATAAAATCTGTAAAATAAAATTATATTATGCACAATTAGACATGTTGTGTATCCTGGGCACCTCCTGTATCAAAATATTGATGACATTGTGAGGTGGGGGTTAGTCAATATTTTTAGTATTATAAAGAAAGCCAATTCTCTCTTCACCTCATTATGTTGCTTACAGTCACTGTGATAAGGGGAAGACAGGTATGTGTTCAAATGTATCACATGTATGAGTAGCCATGTTTACCAGTACTTAGCATGGTATTCCAGGGGTCAGCTGTCACCAGAGCATGTGTGTATAGCATTGGGGATCAAACATAGAGCCTGAAATGCAGAAAAACACTGTAGAACTAAGCTATGTCCTTGCCTTTTTGTTTTTGTTTTTGTTTTTTTTTAATATTTTCAACACAGATTTTTACTAAGTTATCTAGGCTAGTTTGGTCTCACTTTGATAATCAGGCAGGCCTTGAACTTTTGATCCTCCTGCCTCAGACTTGAGAATAGCTGGGATTATAAGCTTTTATCACAAGGCCCAGTTACACTATCTAGGTCACATATTTGAGCACTCTGTCTCAATGGTCTCATAAATGAAGCTTAGAGGTTTTACCTCGGTTAATGTTTATTATGAGGAGAGAAAGGAGACATACAGCAGAAGAGGAGATGGAGTAAAGGAGGGGCAAGAAAGCTTGATCAGAGTAAATATGAGGAAATGGAAATGATATGCATGAAACTCATAATTTCATACACTAATTACAAATAAATCTATAGCTAGGAGAAGTAAAACAATGTACAGAATTAAGGGAAGAAAAGATTATTATTGTCAGTGTGAGAGCCTTTAGATTTAATTCTGAGTAAGAAATATTATCTTAGGTATGATTCTTTGGCAATGCTAAACCATCACTGGGCAAAATTAAACATTTACTCTAATTGCAGTTTTCAAGAAGAATATGTTGAATCATTACTATTAGGAACACTCACCCTCCCTATGTCTCTTTGATTCTACCCTTCCCAAGGGATGCTTCACATGTTGTTAAAATGATTCCACTTGTACAAATAAGTGTCTAGTGCGACTAAAAAACAAAATCTCTTGGAAGTAACTAGCACGTGATAAGTAGATGCAGTTCCAGGAGCATTCTTCTCGGTCCCTGTCAATGGCTGGTACCTGATCCACCTTTCTTTTGTTAGAAACGACTGTCCTCAGAAGACATTAGAGAATGATGTTTTCTTTTAAAGAGAATGATGCCAGATAAGAAAAAAAATCTTGGATACACTGTGATCTAAGTCTAAATCCATCCTTGTTTCCTAACACTGCTGCTCAAACAAGCAAATAGCTGTTGAAATACTTGGTTTTATCATCCAAGTATTGGTGATATCCATGCAGCTCACCAGAGGCTTTCATAAAGACGATCTGCGTTTACATTAATCCTCTAATGTGATTGGATTCGTTTACTTTATTTCAGTTCTGTGCTTGAAAACTAGAAATGATACTGTTCTTCATGTAAAATCATAAAGTTCCTTCAGTTCCCTATTGAGTCAAGTATAATCTTCACAAGGATAAAAAGTGTGGTTATACTTAAATAAAAGTATATTAACTCATGAATTGTGAAAATTCACAACACGACGATGCACAATGCATGTTCAGTATGTGGGCTGTACATTGGTAGTCATTTTGTGCCTTGTAATTCCTTTTTTTTTTTTAGAATTAGCTATTTTATGAAACAAATGTTTTCATTGATTATTAAAATTTTTATATATGTAACAAATTTTACCCAGCTCAAGAAGGGAACATCTAAATAATATACTGAACTATCCACACAATAACTGAAAGAATATACTTCATGTCTTTATATTTTGATAGCCTGTACTATGTAAAAATATATCTGGGAAAAATTCTAATGAGAGCAGATAAAAATCTCTCAAATGCACATGTAAATAATTCAATATTACATTTTGTACACAAATAAGATATTTTAATTTAATAAAAAACGTATTTATTTGTTTACTCTAATACTTAGTTCAGAGTCAACAAAGTAAGCAGTTGCATTTTATAGTGACATCTAATTGATGAGCAGAGAAATAAAAAAAACATTTGACAGAATTATTCAGATAGGATATACCTAATTTACATGAGAAGAGAAGAGGAGAGAGAGACTACTTAAGAACAAAGAGAGGGAGAGGGAGGGAGAGGGGAGGAAGAGAGAGGGAAAGGAAGAGAGAGAAAGACAGAGAAAGAGAGTGTGTGTGTGTGTGTGTGTGTGTGTGTGTGTGTGTGTGTGTTGTATATGGCAGTTTGGTGGGACACTTTTATAGAGACAGGTTACAGAAAGAACAAAATAGTAACAAGTAAAGACAGAATGATCCAGAGAATGAGAAAGAGCCAGAAGATTAGAACATATTGTCAAAGTTAGTATGAGGCCAAGCAAAGGCCAGTCAGAAGCTGAGAGAATCTTAGTTAGATCAGTCAGCTTGCAAGATTAGATTGTATGGAAGCTAGAGTCACCCAGGCCTAGACCTGAGGATGGTTAGACCCTGTGTCTCATGGTTTTTAGAGCATCTTACATCTTACCACTTCATCAATGTGCTTATACAAGTCATCCATTAAAATCTCTGTATATTCCAATGTGTTTTCTCCTTCTGGTATATTTGTCACTTTAATATTTTCAAAGACATAGGCCCATAAGCTATTTTGCAATTCTCATAACATTTTAGGTATTTTCTAAGTAAAAACAGTTCTTTGGCATGCCATACTCTTGCTAAAGTTAGAAAATCACAAGAGCTCAAGAGAATGGTACAAAAGAAGCAAAGCAAGCATTCTTGATAAAAAAAAAATGGATTTCAAATACCACAAATCTAATGGAAATTTGAATTCAACAACTTATTAATGAGACAGCATAGGTTTATAAGATAAAAATATTTGAAGATTCACAATCTCTGGTAAGACTTAGGATCATCATAAACTAATTGGCATACAAAAGAAAACAGAAGAACATACTCATAGAGACCATGGGAATCATGGGATCTATATTATATTTTGAAAGACTTAGCTTTATTCCAAAATACACAAATATTGAAATATGACTTGCTCAGTAGCATTCTCTCTATCCTGTTTAGGAAATCCAGTAATCAAACAATCCTCATGAGTCATAGCTATGGAAAGCTTCATGATTTTCTTTTTGTAGCTTGAAAATGCTTTTTGTGAAAAGTAATGTTTTTATTTCAGGTACACATTTATTCCATGATATTTTTCCTCTAAAATAATTAAAACATAAATATATGATGAAAAATCAGCTTACCTGAAAATTTTACATCAGAATGTGTTACATTTTTTTTCTTTGAACACATCTAGTTAATAGCTCCCTGATAAAAACCACAACAATTGTTACAGACTCAATTCTCACTCATTTTCTCTAGTTTTCCATCTATGGAATAATCCCTGTAAGCAACTAATAAAATCAATTTGTACTTAACGCTTTCCATGTCTTAGTTCTCAAACATCTTTAAAAGTATGCTTATTGTGTAATAAAATGTTGGAAAAGAAAATCGTCACACTTCAAATGCAGCCATGAGTCTTTGAATGATGAGAACACATCTTGAGCAATTCATCTGGGGATTTCTCTTTGTACAGTCAAAATAAAACGCACTTAAAGACATAGATAATGTAGTTAAATACTCCACCTGCAACTTTCGAAAGACCAGATAGGCAGAAAAGTTTTCTGCTAGTATTCAGGATTAGAAAAAAGAATACTTTCTAAATTGTGAGATTTTATATATATATATATAAATATATATGTTATATATATTTGTATATGTGTGTTATATAAATATATGTGTAATATATATATATTGTTTTATATATATAATTATATATATATATATATATATATATATATATATATATATATATATCTCAGACCAGATTACTTATGATCACTTCCAAGCATTATACAGCACATATAATTAAATTGCTAATCTTTTATCTTATTTGGATTTTTTGAGACAGGGTCTCATGTAGCCCAAATAGACCTCATCTCCCTGTGTGGAAGATGACTTTGAATTTTAATTCTCTTGCTTCTACCATCCAAACATTACAGAAATGCATCAACACACTGTGTCTCTCTTGCTTAAAAAGAAAAATACTCACTAGCTTTTAATAAATCTACTGATATTTAAGAGTAGTATTACATTATAGCCTTTAATAATGATTTTTTACTTACAAGTGATATTATGATACAAATTACAAAATTTTTGTATTTTGATAAGAAAATAATGAGGCAAATATATTTATATCACATTTTTATTTGTTTATAAAAACTTTATAACCATTAACATAAAGTTAAGGATTATAATTTTTGCTATAAAATCTTTATCAGAGCCGTACCTAGGTATAGACATGTATAACAATATTATGTGGATTGAAAGATCAAGGAAAACAGAGGAAAACACAAGAAAAAATAGAAAGAGAAAAGAAGGAAATAAAAGCAAAATAAATGTATCTTTCATGCTAATATTAATGTGATAAGATTAGATTCTTGAAAGTATAGCAGAGTTTCTTTCCATATAAATTCTATGAAATGGAATAAAAAATATGCAATGTTGAGCAAATATTAAAAATATACATGAAAATAATTTTTTGAGAAGTTATGCTTTTTTTATCACTGTTTTGGTAATCTGTGTCTTTGTGTTACAATATGGGCTTTTGTCCTTTGACCTGTTTTATTCAAATGTTAATCCACTCTGTTTTTAATAGTGTTGGTGGTTGAATAAAGGACTTATAAATCCAAGCAAAGTGCTCTACCGTTGGTCACATTCTGGGCTTTGTAATTCATCTTATTTTTGTTAAAAGCTCTTGATAAATTGTTCAGGCAGGCTTAGATATGCAGTCCCCTTGCTGTATATAGCTTCTGGCATAGCTGTGACTATAGCTTCAAATTTTTCTTGCCTGACAAGACTCCAGTTCTTGGAAGAACTTTGACAAAAACAAATTTATGCATGCCAATTTTAGTCCTAATATTGATGCATAAAAATAATGATTTTACAGATACATAACATGCAAATTGAGAGGTATTCTTTCTTAATGAAAATATATCATAAAGGTCCTTATTGTATCTATTCTTTTATGTTATGAGTAAATTTAACAACAAATGATCATGTATATCTCAGATATATAGAGGTGGAAACAAGAGGACATGTTAATAGATAGTTAAAAAGCAATATCTGAATTAGTACTTAATAGAATTGGTTTCTCTAACACAGTAGAAATTATGTTCATGTCATATATGACTTCAAAGCATTATTTTACTCCAGTAGTATTTTAAATCTTTTTTCTAAAACTAAAACTATGAATATTAATGACACTAATTGAGAAAATCAACAAGTTTATTAATGTAATGTTAAATTACAACCACAGCATAACTTTGTGCTAATTTGGTTTAAGTTATT
>NW_022196915.1:92536301-92611331 GCF_008632895.1 Mastomys coucha | reverse complement strand
CTCCCTATATTGACCAAGCTGAACTCCTACTCAAGAGAGATCTACCTGCCCCTGCTCTTAAATGCTTGGATTAAAGGTGCCAACCACTATAGCTGGCCCACAATCTCTCTCTCTCTCTCTCTCTCTCTCTCTCTCTCTCTTTCTTTCTCTCTCTCTCTAAATATATATATGTCTGTGTAATTACTAATTTATTTCACCTTTACTTATAACAAATCAATTATATATTGAATTAGTTACTATACAAAAGCTTGGATTAAAAACCTTAGCATTTAGTTTAACTTCTACCTTGTGATGTTATAGTTCATAGTTCATTGTGGTAAACAAGCATGATGACAGCAGTGTGGTCTCTCCTATCACATCTCATCCACAATCAGGAAATAAAATAAATGTTCCTGCTTCTACCATACTGTATCAAAGAATAAAGAATGTCATAATAAATGGATGGGTTAGATTTGCTTCCAGTATTTACTGACTGCTATAAAAATAACATTATTTCATATTTTTAGCTATTTGTAAGATATTCCAAAAGACATTATATTTCAGTTTCCTTAGAAATTTTAACCTACTATCTAAACTGTATATCATGTGCTACATGAGCTGGGTAACCAGATAACAGAGGAATTTTAAATGAAGCACAATTATATATGAACATAGTCTTTACTTACTGCAGTGAGAAGCTGTGTGTGTGTGTGTGTGTGTGTGTGTGTGTGTGTGCATGCACACACATATATGTATGTGGTATGTTGAATGTCAATATTTTGGTTTCAATATTATTTTATATTGATTTTATATTTAAAATCAACACATATAGGTTTACATACATCTATTATAATGTTGATGATACAGAATTATATGAAATGATAATTTTTAGCCTCTGACTTAGTTAAGGTTTTCATTGGTGAGAAGAGACCATGACCAAGGCAACTCTTTTAAGAGACAATATTTAATTGGATCTGGCTTACAGCTTCACTGGTTCAGTCCATTAACATGATGGCAGGCAGCATGACAACATCTAGAGAGACACAGTATTGGAAAAAAAAGCTTAGATTTATACCTTTTTGTTATTATTAATGATTAATTAATTGTATTAATTCATTGATTAACATAATTTGTAATAATTTTATTCCAAATTCTTTCCCCCTTCCCAGTCCTACCTAGAAAAGGTTGTCCCCACTTCTGTGTTCTTCTTCACCTCTGAGAGACTGCCTCCCCCCATATCCTTCCACCCTGAGACATTAAGTCTCTACAGGATTAGACACAGCCTCTCCCACTAAGGCCAGATAAGGCAGTTCTCTGCTACATGTGTGCCAAGGGCCTTGGACCAGCCCATATCTCCTCTTTGGTTAATGATTAAAATTCTAAGAGATCCCAGGAATCCAGGTTAATTGACCCTGGTTTTTCTATGGGATTGCTATCCCCAGACTAAATATATCTACATCTAGATCTGAAGGCAGTCAGGACAAGACTGGCCTTCTGGCAGCTAATGCACAAAGTGATACACTTCCTCCAATAAGGCCATATGTACTCTAAAACATGCTATGCTTCTTGACAGTGCCACTTGCTGGGCCAAGCATATTCAAATCACCACAGCCTCTTAATAGAAAGAGGAGAGTGAAAGGACGAAATGACAACAGGTCACAGTTTCCAGCACTAGGACACAGAGGCAGGTGGACCTCGTGGCTCTCAGGTCCAGGAATACACACAAAAAAACATGTATATATATGCATATATGTATATATATATATATATATATATATAATTTACTATAATTAGAGACTCAGAAACCTACTTTGCCACATTTTATATTTCAAATAAAGTCATCAAGTTTTGGGGTAAGAAATTTAAAAATCCCCTCTCCTAGCTATTTGAAAATATATTATACATTTTAAAATTATAGTCAAACTGCTGTATGATGAAATAAGAGTGACATCATATTGTATCCAATACATCCAATACATTCTTCAAATTGTTATGTGTTGACTAAAAAGAAAAATAAATTAAAAACTCGTTCTCTGTCAAATTTGAATTTGCAAATACTCAGCAGCACAGCTTTGTTTTGTATATATTACATCTCCCCAGAACTCACAGGAGAAGGAGAACACAAAGAAGCTTCCATGCTGTTTCAACAATAGAATACTTTATATATTCACTTTAGATCTCTCTGCATAGATTGTATTTATTTCTATCTGTCTGTCTCTTTCCCTGAATGTCTGTCTATCTATCTATCCACCTATCTATCTATCTATCTATCTATCTATCTATCTATCTATCTATCTATCTGGTGTCATGCAGCTGTAGCTATTACATGACAACTAACAAGGTATGCAGAGCCAGTACACTACATCATATTTAAAACAAGCAGTCTGTTTTTTCATTGAATGAATTAATCTTTATTTTGGGGGGGGAGCTCTGTAAAAGATTGGTCTTTATTATATACTAAAATTATATGCTAGCTAGCATATACTGAGTAAACAGGAGACTTGGTGGTCATCATTAATTAGTCTTAGGTTATATTCTCTACTCTAGATCTCTTCCATTTGCTAATTGGAAGTAAATTGTACTGTTTGTCATAATTGCTAATTGCCTAATTATGATTAATTTCTTTCTATGTTCATCAACTGGGCTTAAAATTTGAAAGCAATTTAAACTGTATCTTGCCCTGAAGACCTCCCTATCATAATTATGAGTACAAAATGATGATGTATTTGGAAATGATATTTCAGGGTAATGGAATGGACATTTATTAGGAGATATTTTATTAATACCACTATGCTCCTGATATCTCAAAATTGTATATTTTAATTTCAATAGTTTCTATATTTATCTCTAATATGCAATGAAAATATTTTATTTATGGAAATACCTTTCATAAAGAAAGCCCAGAGCTATATAGCAATTATTTTAATCTAAATGGGGAATATTAATAACCTATAGTACTAGAAAACAACCATTTTGCAAAACAAGCCATGTAAAAATAGGAAGTCAATGTAATTTATTCTCTATATGAATTTTCACATTACAATTTATATAAACCTTTTATTTAATATAAGTTTGTTGGTTGAGTTTACAATTTTTTCAGATTTTCATGTTTTCTTAGATGCCATAATTCTTCTCTTACAAAACTACAGATTTAGTTTTTTTCTGAAAATGCCCAGCCATACCTCTATATATTTCAAACTTATCTTATAAATTTCTTTTTACTATTCTCTTATTTTTACATTTCTCTTATTAGCAAGACAACATAAAATCATATAAAATATGATTTTACAAGTTACATAATCCTATGGAGCTGTAGAATTGTAGAGATTTAAGACTCAGTCATTGAACCTGAATTTTTTGTATTTTGAATAGAGGGAGGAGAGGTTTAGATCAACTGAATGGGCAAACGCTGAATATTATACATATTATAATAAATATACTCATTTTTATATTTATTTTTATAACAGAACATATTTATTATTTTCTAATATGTAAGCATTATGGATGCATGCAGTAGATGATCAACCATATAATAGGCTAAACGTGAAAGAAAAACTACAACCTTTGGCATTATGGTATCCTTTATCTCATTGGTCCTAGGGGGTTCTCCATTATGTCCCTTTGAAACATTTCTATTTTACTTATTCAATATTGACCCCTACATGCTAGTGCATGTATTTAAGTGTGCATGATATTTATTGCAATATTCCAATAGACTAATATTCCTAATAGGGAATGTGATGTATTCTCCTTCTCTTGCTGTGATAAAACCCTTGGATTAGAGACAACTTGTGGAAAAAGGGCTATATTGTTTTTTTCTATTCCTGGTCATAATTCATCATCCAGGCTTGTCATGGCAGGAAATCAAAGAGGACACCTAGCAGCAGGAGTTTTCTTCATATAATAGACACCTTGAACTCTGGTTTGCCAATCATTACTTTATGAAGAAACACTTTTTTTTTTGCCGTCTCTCTTCTTTCTTAATGTTTCTGAATGTTATATTAGTTACTTACTCCATTGACTGGAAATTATATGTGACTGAAATAACCAAAGGGAAGAAAACAGTATTCACTGTGTAAGAATATGTAGTCTATCCTGAATCAAATGGCGAAATATTATTCATAGTACTGGTAATAGTGGCATTAATACCATACATCTAAATGGATGAAGAAGCAGAGATTATAAATTATTCACTCTCAGATGCCTTTTGTTCTTTCATTCTTGGCTTCAAATCCATGGCTGACATGTATAGTCAACTCTTACCTTCTCAGCTCATCCTTGCAAAAAATCCCTTCACAAGTAACTAAAACACAAACCTCAGTAATAATGTAGTGAGTGTCTCCTAATGGAATCAAATTGATAATCAAAACTATCATGATAAATATTGGGGAGTCATTTTCCAACTTATATGTTATGTGGTCAAGGCTTTCTATATGGTTCAGAGACTATATATTTGTGTGTCTTCTTACAAGGAAAAAGGGATAACAGTTTTCTGTCAACAGTTTTATAATGGCATGAATCTTATTTGGGAAGGTCCACTTTTCTGACCCCACTGATCCATAACGTCCCATCTCCTGCCAGCATAATTTTTGGCAGAAAGATTTCAACTTCTGGATTGGGGTCATGGGCATGTTCCTTCAAAATACAGCAATTATGAATTGCTACAAGTTTCCTGTTGTTGTTGTTTTGCTTTGCTTTCCAGCTCCAATTAAATATTTTATTTTTGAACACCGTGCAATGCCTAGTTTTGCATGATCTTGATAAGAACAGAGTGGCACGGTTCCAGCCACTAGGACAGGGCCAGCAAGACACCAAATAAAACAATAGGACTTCTTTTATTTGATGGATCTATAAAACCATTGGATGCTTTTCTTTAATATATTTTGGGCTTCTATTTATATT
Organism: Mastomys coucha; assembly: GCF_008632895.1. NCBI lineage: Eukaryota > Metazoa > Chordata > Mammalia > Rodentia > Muridae > Mastomys > Mastomys coucha. Next base: position 92,606,450 of record NW_022196915.1, on the reverse strand, counting down.
TTATTTATTTTATCAAGTCATGGTATATTTTCTGAAATATTCATGTTGATTTATATCTAGATTCTGCTTGAAAAATAAGGTTATTTCTTCATTGAAATATTTCATCTCTAATGTCTTATTTAGCTTTGCGCCACATCCTTATATTTTCTGAATTTAGCTCTATGTGTTCAGTTAATATTACTAAGAATATGTAAAGAAACTTTGTTTTTCTTGTATAAATTAATGGTAATATAAGAAGTCAGTGGATTTTAGCTAAGTCATTTAAAAAATAGGGGCATATGCATTCATATTTATTTTGTCACTGTAGGTATTAGTCAAAAACAGATGGAGAGATGGCTCTGTTGTCATCTTGTGAAGAGTGTATACTGCTGCTGAAGAGGATGTGAATTAGATTCCTAGTTGTGTACATTAGTATAACTACATTGTGAACTTTACCACCATATATGTGGTGGTTGGAATAGGAATGTCCCTCATAGACTCATATATTTGAATGCTTGCTCATTAGGGAATGGCACTATATGAGAGGGATTAGGAGGTATAGCCTTGCTAGAGTAGGTATGGCATTGTAGAGGAATAGTATCATAGGAGTTGTCCTTTGGGGTTTTAAAAGCTTAAGCCATGACCCGTGTCTATACGTCTTTCTGTTATCTGCAGATCCAGATGTAGGACTCTAAGCTCCTTCTCCAATACCATGTCAGCCTGCATTCCACCACAGTCCTGTCATGCTAATAATGGACTAAACCTCTTAACTGTAAGCCAACTCCAAGGAAATACTTTGTTTTTGAGTACTATGGCATGGCGAGTCCAACATGGCCCTGGTAGTGACAGAATGACAAGAGGCGTGGGCCTACACTAGTATAGATGGCTACTGTGAGCAGAAGGCTTACTTGTATAATGATGTACATGTTTTTATACTCTTGAGGAATGTCCTCCCTGTTAATATAAATGACTTCATGATAATCAGAGACAGCATGAGTTCAGGAGGCAAAGGTGCGGCTACTATCTTAGCAAAATGGTAAACACAGACCTTCAGGACAGCCCTTATTGGTGCAGAAAAGAACTCTAAGAACATGAGTTCGAAAATATATTACTTCTCAACTACGTAAAATTTTAAGACTGCAATATGAATTATAGAAAGAGCTTCACAGTTCTAAAGGATCAAAGCTACGCCATGAGCTAGCTGGTCGGAAAGATTAAAAAGAAAGGCACATACAAATGTGGGCAGATGTCAGAGTTCAAGGTCAGCCTGAGACAGAGTGAATTTAGGCCAAGGAATAATCAGAATGATAATTCCAGGGTGGGGTCTGACCCTACTAGTTTATCATCTGTGGTTAACAGAAGCAGGCAGCACCCTGAATTCTTTTGCCATGTTAAAAAACAATGTGCTTGCTGTATACTAAGAATCGAAGGGCTGGGATCACACCTCTTCAAGAATTTTTTCTAACAGGGTTTTAGATTTTGGTTGGGAAATCCAGGGAGAGAGAACATATAGCTCTTTTACAAGTTTCCATAGTTCTTTTAGAATTTTTTCTAACAGGATTTCTGATCTTGCCACTCCAGAATTACTTAAAGAGCTGACACAGCTCTTTTGGAATATTTTCTGGCTTTCTGACTTCGTTTGAAAACCCAAGAATTACTTTTAGAATTTTTCTAACAGGAGTTTTGACTTGGTCAGAAGATCCAAGAATTTTTTTACAGCGATTTTTCTGACTTTGGTCAGAGAACCCAGGAGCAATCAAAAGAGCTTTTAGAACTTTTATCAGCAAAGAGAGCTCTCTCAAGCAGAAAGCTAGCTGACTCAACCATAGAGTTTTTAGAAAAACAAACAACAACAAAAACCATGCTGTTCAGAACAAAGCAGAACACTCACACATATATACACAAACACGGGCACAGACACACACACACACACACAGAGAGAGAGAGAGAGAGAGAGAGAGAGAGAGAGAGAGAGAGAGAGAGAGAGAAAGAGAGAGAGAGAGAGCAATATTATATAGTCAAGGCTTGTCCTTGGCAATGACATAGTCATGGTGTATTTTCACAGCAGTAAAATACTGACTAAGACAGTAGTTGGTATCAGCCGGTAGGGTACTACTAAAAGAAGCCTGACAATTCTGCTTGTTGGCAAAATGTTTACTTTATGATTTTGGATTAAGAAATCAGTTCAATGTTTTAAGTGGGGCTTAATGTGCTATACTAGTAGGAACACATAAGACAGTGGTGTTGAGTGCAATTTAGATTATGAAAGTCTTGCTCAAGTGTTTTCAAAGGAAAAGAATATTAGTAAATGACCTGAGACTATTCTTGTTATATTTGGGTAAAAAAATGTATGGGCTTTTTGCCTTTCTCAAAATACAACAAAATAAAATAAAACAAAAATTAAAATCTGCCTAAGGCTAAATTGAAGAGTTTCAAAGTAATGCCATTGGTTGTGGAGATTCCATTCCAAGAAATTCTATTATTGACTGTGTCATATGATTATTAATATCAACCTATGCACACCTATAATCAAAAGGAGTAAACTGGGCCAGGAACATTACAAAATGTAATGTTTGAAGAGAAAAGTAGCTCTGAGAATTGTAATGGAGCTCAGGAGACAGAAAGTTTAAAGGAATCCTGATGCTGGAAGGAATAAATGGAGCACTGACCTCAGGATAAGACATCATCCAATTAAGCTACCTACATGTGCAAAGTACTTAAAGAAAAATTTAAGCAGTTAAGAAAACCATAATAACAGAAACTAATGCAGATGTAATTGCACAAGGGACCCTGTTCCAGCCTTGATAAGCAGCAGACTTTGACATCTTTGTGGATCCATCTATGTGGATCCTACTCTAGAATCAAGGATACAAGAAAGGAGTTATGGAACCTTCTTTCACATGTAAGGAAATATGTTGAGGCCAGGCATGTGTCAGGGATGTCTCTACATGGAAGCTGAAAACACCAGGAGCTGTGAACAGAGAGTGGGACCAGCCCAAGAAAGGGAGAGAATTATGTTGCAGCAAACAAGCTGAAAAAGTTGGAGATATAAAGAACAATTTGACATCAGAGACAGAGACAGAGAATTTGAAGTTTGTCCATGCTGGCTTTCAGTCTTGCTTTGGTCCAGTTCTTCCTCACTATGTGGCCTTTCCTCCAGCTTGGAATGGTAATGTATATTCTGCTCTGCCTCTTTTTATGTTGAAAGTATGTGATGCCTTTTCATTTTGATTATAGAGGGGGTGGCAGTTAAGAGATTGCCTTAAGTCTCAGGAGAGATTTTTAATTTTGGAGTTTTAAACAGTATGGATACTGTTAAAGACTATGGGGACTTTTGAAGTTGGCTTGAAACCATTTTTTTTTGTTTTGTTGTTTTGCATTATGATATGGAAACAAGTCATTGGGAGCTGAGGAAGGAGTAGAAGGGTAGATTGAAGCACTTGCTGACAGGAACCAGTTATAACAGTCCACAGAGAGGCTCTGCCAGAGCCTGACCAACACAGATGCAGATACTCATAGTCAACCATCGGACTAGGCATGTTGACCCAAGGAAAGAGTTAGGGGAAGGAATGAAGGAGCTGAAGTGGATTGCAATTCCATAGGAAGAACAACAATATCAACCAACCAGACCCCATCCCCCACCCCAAGAGCTCCGAGAGACTAAACCACCAACCAAAGAGTACATATGGAGGGACTCATGGCTCCAGCTGCATATGTAGCAGAGGATGGCCTTGTTGGACATCAATGGTCCTGTGGAGGCTCGATGCCTCAGAATAAATGGATGCTAGGGCAGTGAGGTGGAAGTGGGTGGGTGGGTGGGGGAGGCAGGGGAAAGGGGGCAGAGTAGCAACTGAAAAGGGTGACAACATTTGAAATGTAAACAAACAAAAGAAAAGAAAAGGATGACAACATTCGAAATGTAAACAAATAAGAAAAAGAAAAGAAAGAAGAAGAATGGAACCCATAGGCTCAAATATTTTGAATACTTGATGACAAAAGAGTGATGTTATTTGAAAGGGATTAGGAAATGTGGCTTTGTTAGTATATGTGTGTCCTTGTGGGAGAAAAGTAACACTGGCTGTAGGCTTTGGGATTTCAAAAGTTCAAGTAAGTTCCAATGCCTGTCTCTTCCTGCTGCCTACAGATTTACTGGTAGAACTCTCAGCTCCTCCAACTCCATGTCCGCCTCTGTGCTGCTAAACTCCATAACACACAGATAATCAAGTGAACCTCTGAAGCCAGCCCCAATTAAATACGTTCCTTTGTAAGAGTTGCCAAAGTCAAGGAGTGGCTTCCCAACAATAGAACACTGAATAAACAAATTTTAACTTCAGCTCCAAGGGATGTGTTCCCTCCAGAATTCTGTGGTCAACTGCACTCATGTACACACACACACACACACACACACACACACACACACACACACACACACACATACACACATTAAAGAGAAATAAACCTTTTAAAATAAAAAAAAATCAATCCTAATTTTATTAAACTGTTTTCAGGGACAGTAGTGGTATGTTTCTGCATGACTGTTCTCAAAGAAGCTCTGTTGAAAGTCTTCATTTATAAACATAAATTCAAATAGGTCAGCTTTCTGAAAGTTGAATTATTATTGCTAGAGAACATTTAAAGCTATTTCCAAGTCTTACATTTTTAGCTTGCTGTGTAGGCATTGTTTGTTCAATTGTTTATTTTTATATAAATAGAATTGATAATGCATGTGGCAAATATAACAGAAATTGAGTTTTCTGAACAAAATAGGTTTACTTTATCTTTTCTAACAAACAAAAATATTTATGAACTTTGTATGCATTTAATAACAATGATGCATCCTTGTCTTTACTTTTAATATAACTAGCAAAATTATCTCCTCTTATTTTATTTCAATTTATATTTTACCTATATCTTAATGTTATTCAAGGGAAGCAAAACAATTTCAGGCTGAGCTTGTTTACATTGCGTATATGTATGTATGTAAGTTTCAAGGGTTTATCATTGTGAAATGTCACCAAGTGAGAGGTATAGAGGCTCAGCTTTCCCTAGATCTTTAAAATAAATATATGTGTCTATCCATATATACTCAGCAAGTCCTAATGAAAGTGATGTGTTGGCCATTGTAAAGAATGACAAGAAGTTTATTACTGTCATTGCTCCTCTCATGCATCCTAATGGAGCCTTTCATCAATGCTTACAATAAAATGTCTTAGGTTGTGTTTTACTTTTTTGCTGGTACATCTACTTTATCAATTTATTTAGAGTTATATTTCTATTAACTCTTGTATTTCTAGCAACTTACTTGGAATCTGGCTTAGAGCAAGTGCTGAATAAAATGGGTCATGTGACAGAGTGCCTATTAAATAACAATTAGGTTTTTCATGCTAAAATCTTAGGGTGTAGTTGAACACATTTAGCATCTGCTGACAGCAGTCATTGGCAGCATAGACAAAGTGCTCAATGATTAGCATAGAGCATTGAGTCGGGTGGGTAGGTTGGTTTTATTACATGGCAGCGTAGACAAAGTGCTCAATGACTAGCATAGAGCATTGAGTCGGGTGGGTAGGTTGGTTTTATTACATGGCAGCATAAGCAAAGTGCTCAATGACTAGCATAGAACCCTGAGTCGAGTGGGTAGGTTGGTTTTATTACATGGCAGCGTAGACAAAGTGCTCAATGACTAGCATAGAACCCTGAGTCGAGTGGGTAGATTGGTTTTGTTACTTTTGAATGTATAATTTGTAAATGATGTAAAATTACATAATTGCATAAAACTGAAAATTTCAGTACTCCTACAAAGGAAATCAAGTATTAGATCTATTAAAAGTTAAAATGATTCACTAGAAAGAAGAACAAAGGCAGATGTGTTCATACCTGAGTACTAAGTACTGTATCATTTTCAATCCTACACTCACTCCTTTCCTTGCTATTAACCACAGTGGCTAAATATATCACACTTTTTTAGGTTCAATGTCTGAGACTTAAAGAAACTTGTTCATTTTACAAGTTTAATTAAATTACATCTAATGTAAAATTAATTCTTTGTAATATGCATAGCTATGAAAATGGGTTTGTGAGAATTTGGGATACCACAAGTATTGCTGCCTACAATTTTTTTCTATTCTATTTAGATGATCACAATCTGGATGTAAATTGTAAACTAAGATTATTTTAACACATTTATATATAGATGAGTATACCAACATGTAATCTCAGTGTAGGAATTTTCATAAATGCCATGTTCATAAGTGTAAAATCTATATGAAGAGTAGGGGAAGAGGAACCATAATCAGAATATATTGTATGAGAAAAGCTATTTGTAGTCTTAGAAGAAAAGAAATTTAACTTTCAGCACTTTAACATTAATTTTAGCATTCAAAAGGCTTTGAATGCGAAGAACTAGTAATTTCTCCTTTGAACTATCTGGAATTAGATTTCCCTTGAGCTAAATACTAATGCTATCAATCATCTTAGGACATCAAGGCATATTTTTTAAAGATTGATGGCCCTATTAGCTTAATTTTCAATGCAGACTCAAAAGGAGGGCATTCTTAAGGTAGACTAGACCAGCCTTTCACATTGTAGTCAGATTTATCATCCTTTCTGCTGTTAGGCTATACAACTGCTAAGATCTTTGCTTCATGTATTAACAAAGAATATCCTTTTGAAATTCAATCTGTTCACCACTGGTGGTTTGGGGATAGTCTTTCTGAAAGATACAGCACTAGAATTGAAGGTGGATCTCAGTGACAAAGCTCTTCTCTGACATGTCTCAAAAGTCAGACTCTAAGTTAAATACTCAGTAATTGACAAAAAATAAAAATAAAGATACTACTCCATGTTGCCAAAACATTTTAAATTAACTTAATTAAGTTCTTGTAGCAGTTTCTTTAGGGATGGAGTCTAGTAAGATTTCCCCCAACATTGTTGCAATGTCAACTTGTTTAGTTCACTATATTATAGGGACTTCACTGGTGTAGCTTCGCTGTCATAGTAGAAGGTACACTCTCACAGCAGAATTCTTGGTCTATTGTATCATACATCTTTCTCTCTTCCACTTCTTCAATGCTCCTTGATCTTTAGGTGTAGAAATTCTATTGTATCAATTTGGGTTGATGCATTTGGATTAGATGTGGTCTACTCTAATGATCTCCTGCTGCCCCCCCCCCCAAAAAGTTTCTTAGATGTTTCTTAGATGAGGTGTGACATAAACACAAATTTATGGGTATAAAAATAAGTATTTAAAATCCTGTTTGGAATTGCATTGCTTAAAAAGAATAAGGAGGAGGAGGAAGAGAAAGAGGAAGGTAGAGGACAAAGAAGAAGGAGGAGGAGGAGGAGGGGGAAGGGGAGGGGGAGGAGGAGAAGGAGGAGGAGGAGGAGGAGGAGAAGGAGGAGGGGGGGAAGAGGAGGAGGGGAGGAGGAGTTGGAAGAGGTAGTAATAGGTTCTCTCAGGTCTGTGACCTCTGCAGCCCTAGGTAGCAAGGTAGATGTATGGCATGATTTTTCCTTCTATTAAGGAGGTCTTGAATCCATTTAGACAGCTGTTGCTAATCCCCAAGATAAAAGTACAACTATTTCATCATTGTAAACTGATTACCAGCCTAGTCCTTGTTGTGGTTTATAGGCCTTATGACTGAGTGGAGGTGCAAATTTCTCTCTCCTTTGTCAGCTTGCATAGCATGCTCTGATGCTATATAAGCTGCTCCTTAGAAATGTCAATTCTGTGCCAGTTACTCCAAGTCCTGTGTAACTTATAACAGACCTTCAACAATGAGACTTTTCTCCATTTAAGTTCTTTGAAGGAACTAAGAACAACATCCTTAGCCTATATTATTTTGGCAGTCTCTTGCACTATCCTGACACATATCTCCAGAGGATGTTTCTTTCTCATGCATGGTATTAGAGTTTTTGTTAGGTAGTCCATTGACCTGGACAGGGGGTATTATCAGCTCAGCTGGCAGATCTTATGTATGCATATATTCACATGTCTTACATATAGTTTCTAGTAAATGTAAAATAATAATTTCCCATGTCTTTTTCAAGAGCTACAAGCAATTATCAACTATCCATAAATGGATAATTAGTCTTCCCCAGGGATGAGTTCCCAAATAGGTATCCAATATCAAGTGGTCAACCCTAGAAACCTATCAAGTAACAATGATGGGAGTCCTTGTGTTATAGTTATGTATTTATTCATTTATAGGTATATATTACAATGGTTAAAGAACAGGAAACTGAATTCTAGAGTGAGTATGGGATATGGGAGAAAGAGATGGAAGGAGAGAGAAAGGGAAAATCATGCAGCTATATTTTTGTTATTAAGAGGATATAATACTTCCTCTTAAAGGAAAAACTGACCATATATAGTGTAAATAATAAGACTGATTTTAAATTTGCGATCAATCACAGTAAGAGGTGTTATTAAAATTATTAAATACTATATTTGATTATGGAAAATCATGATAAATATGTATCACATAATGTAGAAATTCATAGTCAAGCTTGAACAGTTATTTCTAGAAAAAGAAAAAAATAGAAGTTATTTCTATGGGATGGTGACAGATGGTTTGGAGACTTTACAAACACTGTATTTTAATATTTTGGGTGGTGGGGGAGTTCTTTTGAGACCCAGTTTCACTATAGAGCTCTGGCTATACTAGACTCACTCTATAACCAGACTGGCCTCAAACTCACAGACCTGTTTGCCTCCTGAGTGATAGGATTAAATTGTGTGCCACCACCACCTGGCAATATATTGAAATTTTGGTTTAAAGCAAAGACTATCTTTTTCTTCATCAAAACATGATTGTCCTTTTTTGTAGATTTTTTCTTTTTCATTATATTTGCAATTTTGCATTTCCATAGTCTGTGAGATAGACCTGCAACTACACTGATAGCTGTCAGCTTTAACAGGAATTTGAACAATCTACATATCCTCAATTCTGTGTCTTTACATGCATGTCTTTTGTCTAACAATTCTAACATCAGATCTGATGTGTTGCTGGCTTTTGGTGCATCAAGATCGTATGCCTTTAAAAATAAAAGTTAAAATTTTATTTTATGGTTATCTCATTATTGTTCAACTTCACAGTTTTTGACAATTCATTCACTTGGGAAAAGCATGTGGACATATCCCTATAGGAAATTTCAGTGAAATGGGTCAGGTATCAAATGAGTGTTTAAAGCAGAAAGCAATTTTGGTAAGTTTCATGCAATCCTAATGCCCAGGATAATGACCAAAGATGCTGTGAATCAGATACACATTGCTGGAAAGTGTGAGGGCTTCATTTTTAGAGAGAGACCTGTTTGCTGAAGGGCATTCTTCGAAAGTTTATTTTCTGTACTGAGGACCAGTTAGCTCTGTTGTTGCTGTGACAAGTATCCACTGAACTACCTTAAGTGGGGAAGGGTGCACTTTGTCTCATGGTTATAACCTTTCAGTAAATGACCTGCTTTCTCTAATGTTATGGCCCGGTCAGAATATTATGATAGTAAGAGCTTGCAATAAAGTGGATCATCTTATAGTGGACAGAGAGCAGAGAGGGAAGAGCTTTGTCATGGGACACTATCTGGAACTGCATCCTATCTCCTCCTTTCTACCGCCTCCAGGGATTCCACACATCTTGAAACAAATAACAGACGAGGTGATTGATTGCTTAAAGCCATCAAGATACAGACTCACTCATGGGATCATGCTATGTCAATCTACAGCCCAATACATGAGTTTCTAAAGGAAATTTCATGTTCAAACTATTACAGCTATTGATATTACTACATTATACTTCATACACTATAGACTTTGCATCTTGATATAGATTAGTAACATTCTGAGAAATGTATATCCTTGAGAACAAAATGGGAAAAGGTGTGTGAAATATTTTAGAGCCTCATATCTGAAATATTGCAAGTACTATTTCCTTCCTCTAAAATAGAAATAACTTCTAAATGAGCAGTCGACAAAGGAGGCTCCACTTGATTAAGTTACTATAATCCAAGCCATTTCTAAAGCCCATCAGTTTCTCACACTTGCCAAACTGGTAATTGAAAATAGATGGAGCAGGAATCAACCCACACAAATCTCATGGTTTTTTTTCAAGTGTCACTGATTAATGAGATTTATTCAGAGATTCAATATTGCTCTTGAATACTCAGAGCAAATATGAAAATTAGATCCATTGTTAAACATGTGTATGATAAATAGAAAATCAAATTCTTCAGATGTAACTTTGGATCATTTTCAGCATTCATCTGATGTAAATTAACTTGAAATTTGATCAGAATTCATGTTTTCATAATAGCTTGTATTGCTGCTGCCCTGAATCAGAGATCGTAATTATGCTTCAGCGATGCAGTCATCATTAGTGTGATTGCATTTGCTGGAACTCCAGGGCATCTCTACAGTTCCGTTTATCTCTACATACAGCAGAAAGGAAATCTATCATCTTGATCCTTTGAACAGTATTAAGTAATGGTTCAGAGGGCTTATATTTGCTGCAGAAGTATATGATTTTTGTAGAAGGTGATTATTATCTAATGCGATTTTAATTTCAGGGATAATTTTACTCAAATCAAATATTTAATAGAAAAAAGATGTGTGCAAACTACAATATTGTTGCAATATCTCATCATTTCTGTAATAGATTAAATGCATACTTTTAAACTATAAATTTGCAAAATATTTTTAAAGGCTTACTTTGAAATATAAACATGCTAGATATTAAAACAGATAAGAATAATTGAAAGATTATATATAGTGATAATAGAAATGCCAACAATATTTTAAACATTTATTAGCAATTGTGTTTTTATGTCTTTGTTTGTTATAAAATATAAGACAGAAAATATAAAAATTATATTACACACAAAATCATATGACTCCCAATTGGTCCCAACTAGTTCTTGAACACCTTGAAGGGCTTAACTACTTCGTTATATAAACTTTGATCACTGAAAGTATTTTCTGAGTGTCAAATTAGCAGGTATTCACTATGTAAAAAAATATTCCTAAATAGGCCTCTGGTGATCATTTTGTATAATTTTTTTATTATCCAATTCTAATAAGACATGGTCAGTTTCTCTATATATTTCATTGCTTGGAACTAACTACATGATTATTTACAGTCAAATGACTTCAGTTTTTAGTCTCTTAAATTAAATTATTATTCCAATGTTTTTGCTCCTTTTTTTCATGACCTGTTTTCTTTCCCAATACTAGCACTCATAATTGAAACCTTCTGAAGCTGAATGAAACTATGTTCCTTATTTCAATTTATGTTCTTGATGTTTTATGTGGCTCTAAAGCAAATGATTCTTCCCAAAGAAAATGTGTCGTTTTCTCCAGATTTAAAATTTCTTTTTTGTATGAAAAAAAGAACCACAGAATATGAAGTATTCTTTTACCTTCAAAAGTCTTTTAGTTTTTCCCAACAGTGTATTATAGTACTTTATTATTTACATCTTTTCCTAATGAAGAGCACTATTTAGCTCACAGTGTTACTGACTGGCTATTCAACTCAGGAGAGCATATGAGTGTTCCTGAGAACTATAATCAGATTTCCTCGTTAGAAATCATCTAAAAATCATTGGTTTAAATCTGAAAAAGCAAATGCTCCATTCAAACATTTAACAAAATTAAAGACATTTAGTAACACTGAACATCTAGTGACATTGCAAATATTCTTAGAGTACAATGGAAATTTTATAGCTTTGTATTTTGAACATATTAGGATTTTAAAGTATTAAGGTACAGCAGGAAATGTGTTAGAGGATTAAAGGTTTATATTTGTTTCAAATCTTTCAAATTCTTTTTAGTGCCACCAATTACCTCAATTTTAAAGTGAGGACCAGGAAAAGTGTTAAACTCTGTGAATCACAGAGTGGTAAGCCTGCATCCTTCACATCACTTTGCTTTTAGACAAAGCTTAAATCCTTATTTTATTCTTTCTTTATTAAACAAAAACATGTAACTACTTATATCTAGTTTATGTATACACCTTCAGAAAAGAACTGTGAAGCGTTTGTTATGAATATGAAGTAAATCCATGGAACTCCAAACTGTGGTTCAAAGCAACTGCCATGTTCCTACAGGGACTCAGGGATGGGCCTGATGAACTGATGAAGGTATGCAAGGAATGACAAAGCTGGTCAAGAAGCTTCAGCAGCCTGGAAGGTAGGCTTCTTTGTTGTACAAAGTTGAACCTGGGGTGGGAGCTAGGGGTTGTCAGGTTGAAGGAGTCAAGGGCTCAAGGCTTACGATGTCCCTTTGGATCCAAGAGGCAGGTTAAGGTAATAAAGACACTGGATTATCTAATACTACTGAGAAACATGGAGATCTGAACCAGGACTGTGATTCAGTCCTGTAGTCCACAGTACTTGGGAGGCTGAAATAGAAAGAAGTTCAAAGGGTGCCCTGGATGCAGAAGGATTTCCAGGTCAATCTGTGGTAATTGGTGAGTCCTTATCTTAAAGTTGTAGGGTTACTTGCCTAGCAGGAATGAGGTCTTGGAACTTGGAACTTGGAATTCAGAAATAAAGTCCCTTAAAGCATCAGCGAGCATGGTAATATAACATGCTCTGAGAAATGTACTCAGTAATACATGGACTAATATACATTGGAAAGTGTGAAGTGTGATTGGCATAGGATCCTGTAATACATCACAAATTACAGCCCAAGTCCTGATGAAAGAGTATGCCAGCATCCTGAATTGCCATTGCCTGAGCTCACACTACTGCTTTTGTCAGAGCAAACTTTTGTGAAACACCTAAACAATGTTTTACTTAGAATTTTGATTAAATATATTATGACACTTGAATCAGTTATAAATGCTGTTTAGGAAATTGAATATTGATTTATTTCTCTGTGGAGGCCTGCTTTGTATTATCTAAGTCCATCCATTAAAATACCTTTCCAGCACTTCCACAAAAAGTCATTTCAATAAATTTACTTCAAATGTCAGTATTGTTCAAATATTGATAAAAATATTACCTATATGAAGTAGACATTCCCTTTACACATTTTTATCTATGAAAATTTTATTTAGAGAGGAATCATTTGGATTTGTTTATTTTACTTTTTATATTATCATTATTATTATTATCATCATCATCATCATCATCATCATATTTTAATCTATTTTTACAATCCGGTCTTTATACCCCTCCTTGTCTGCCTTCATCACAAATAAAGCAAGCTATTTCACTGAATATCATCTCTGAAGAAGGCAGTTTCTTCTGTACTTCAGCCTAACCTGCCTGTCCAGCTAAGCTTTCTTCCTTTCGTCAGCCCAGGGTGCAAAGGTGCCAAGATCCTGAGAGGGGAGAAGCGAACCGAGGAAGCAAGAACTGTGGGGGATGATAACCTGAATCTGACTTCAACATCGCACAGTTTACAGATTCAGTTCTGATTTGATCAACTCTTATTTTCCTGTGCATGTTAATAAAAATGGGAGAATCATTACCAACTTTTAGGTGAGAGGAAATGATCTTATCAACATCTCTAATATCAAAACAAGACAAGGGAAAAAACTTGAGGCATGATAGCACTTACAATACTGGTTGGTTTTGGTCGATTTAGTATTAGACCATATATAAATTTCCTGAAGCAGCAGTCACCACATGCAGAGAGAAGTTCTTACTAGAAGAGCAGGTTTGATGCTTATTAATATGTACGACCGTCTGAGGCTTTGGTGGGCAACTGAAGGTTTGTCAAAATAACTCCTCTGCTCCTGCTCTAGTTGCTGTCTTGAAGGCTTACTGACTCAGTCGCCTAACCTAGTCCTAGTCCTGGAAGATTCTAGCCTCTGTACAACCTTATCTAGACCTAGAATGTTTCAGCCTGTCAGACACACTGCTGAGTAAGCTCACCCTTCCTAGTTCTTTCTGAACTCTCGCTAGATGATTCAACTCAACTCTTCTGGCTCAAACTCCTCTTCACATTAACTGATTCAAACTGAAATCTTTCTCCTGAAGTATTCTTCTTGGCATTATCATACTAACTTTAGCCATATTTTCTAATCTTCTGGCTCCTCTGTCCTTCTCTCTCCCTCTCCCCCTCCCTCCCTCCCTCTCTCTCTCTCTCTCTCTCTCCCTCCCTCCCTCTCTCTCTCTCTCTCTCTCTCTCTCTCTCCAACACACACACACACACAGCCCATTAAGTACCTTTCCCTTCACCTCTCTTCTTGTGAGAGTTGGGCATATCTTATTCAATCAAATCTTTCTCTGATTCATTACTTTGTCTGCTGCTCAAACATGGCTGCTTCCATCTACAATCTAAATTTAGATTCTAGCGAGAGTTCAGAAAGAACTTTATGCTTGGGTATAGGCTTCTGAGTTTGAGAAGATTGTAATTACAGGAGTTAATATCTGGTTTTGTCTTTGTTGGGTGTATAGTTTGTTCTTTGGTTTCTGCTGTCATCACTTTTTCTTAGCAGTGTGTGGTAGCTGTGTATTGCCTTCTAGAAAATTCTTCTGAGATCTCAATATGTGCAATTATTGGATGTTACATAAAAAAAAAGTTTGTACCTAGGTATTGGGAGCTGACCCACAGGAATAGAAATGCACTAGTATTAGGGGAGCTGAAGGAGTGCACAGAAGAGAGAGAAGCAAAGGGATCCACTGAAAACTTCCTAGTCCTGTGGGATTGGTTTGTAATGTCAGGGAGAGAACATACCAGACTATCTACTACAGATCTGTGAATGAGACTTGGGGATTGGATTTGGAGGAGAGGAGGGAAAAAGTCTCTAGGTTGTTAAAATTGAAAGTCTCACTTTTCAAATGTAGTTCTAACAGGACTAACTAAGAACATACATGCTAAACGTGAAGCTTACTATTTCTGTGATACACATTTAATATTTAACTAGTTGATATTAAGTATAATTTTACCACCTCTTTTCTCACTGCTGGCCTGATTAAAATATTTTTAATTATAATTTTATGGTCATATGTGCATAACATAATAATAAGAGAAACATAACAGCTACTATATCCATATATAAATTGAATACTTCTAACATTCTACATTTAATCTTATGTTCCTGATAATAATTATTCACTTTAAATGAGACCTAAGGAACTCTTTTGTGAATCTAATGACTTGAAATTAGTTGATTTTCTGGAGACCCTACCCTCACTAAACTAAATAATTTAGAAATATGGTTGTTGAAAATAAATTCAATGTGATATGCATATTGTAAAAGAATAATCTGAACATGGAAATTTAGTCACAATAAAAATATTGCATCCGCTGAAAAACTCAGAGACTGAGCTTGCTTTCTCCTACTTCCAGGGTTATAACCACTCCACCAGGACAAAAACGAGTCAAAGATATTTCCCAGAGTTTTAAGGAAAATATTTCCCTTTTGTATCATTTATTTCAGAATTTGAGCTTTCCAAGATGGGAAAGCATAACATTTTTAGCCTACTGTTTATAGGACTTTGATATAGGATTCCTAGAAATTTAGTAGACTGTTCAATGCCACAGAACCAGTAAATGTCAAGAACAGAGAATGCATTGGAATTTTAACATGCCAGCTAATCAGTTACTGTAGCATAGATTTATGATGCTGTTAAAAGACATTTTACTCCTGAGTCAGGAACAAAAGATTTTATTGCCTTGTCAGAACAAGTCATATGAAAATCAGCATATTTTCCCAATTTCTTTTCCCATAAATCCAATGGGAGTAGCATATCTGTGCCAAGATGAATGGCTGCACACATAGTGTCTTTAACAGAAACTCTGGACTTAGAAAACATGAAAATTGTGGGAAGTTAGTACATGTGACTTTTATACTAGAATAAAATATTTAATATACCAATATATTTAACAGATGTATCTTTTATTTTGATGGAAGATACAATTTGTACACTACAGAACACAACAGAAGGCAGTTAAAGTTGAGTCTTGGCAGAAATGTAAGTTATCTATAAGAAATTGGAGCAGTGGGCATAGAAGCTACAGTGGTAGCAAAGAATATGTTTCTCAGGAATCTGCATTTACCATGCTTCCAAAATAATTGTTTTTATATAGAAATAGAGAAACTTAAAAATGATAAATATTTTTCTTTTAACTTTATTCACACACATGTAATAATACATATTCACATATATGATATGTTTTTATCTATTTATATAGAAATATTTTATATATTTATGAATTAAAACATATAAATGCATAAGTCATTTTGTAAATAAATACAAATATAATATATACATATATGCTAAAGCCAAAAAAATGGTTATATACATTTCTTTGTGAGCTTTTACTGAAGATCAATCATTTACTGGGTACTATGTATGTTATAAACATGGATAATAGCAAGAATACATACAAAATAAAGCCCTTGGAAATGGACTTAAAACAGTATATGTTTACAAAAGCTGCTTGTCCAGAGATTGCTAAAAAAAACTTCATGCAAACAATAGCCACAATTTTCTCATATTTATGCAGCTTGCAATGCCCTCTTCATCAGCTTTTGAAAGGTTAAGTGATCCTTTGTACTAACATTTAGTGGTGTCAGTTTTACTTTTTTTTTTACTGTAAATTCAACACTTTTATAGTCAAGGTAAGTTTCCTTCGTGAATAATAGCTGTAAGCTCTCTTTGATCACATGATTTCCAGCCCACCAATCATCTTTCCCTACTCAGTACTGGCCTACATATCAGTCATGATTTGTATTCATTGTCAAACCGACAGGATGTAAAATCAGGAAGTCTCTCTCTTGGGAGATGTGATACTGGAGGTATAACTTGGTGGAATGGTAAGTAGCAGGATCCCACACATCCACTGTGAATGGCACCAGACTTCAGCTGGGAGCTGAACAGTGCTTCTGTAACTCAAGAAGAGGAATTGGGCAGCATTCAGGTATTTATAGTTCGCGCTTTCCTAGTAGTAACTGCAATGCAAGCAGCTACTTCAAATGCTTATTGCCCCAACATCCAATTTAATGGACTGAACATCGAATGTGAAATAAAGTAAACCCTTTCTGAACTAAAGGTGCTTTGTTAGATCATGAAACAGGAAAATGAATTCCAGCAATGTCAATCAAGAGAAATATGGATCATGACGGTATAGCAGCTAGAAGTAGAATTTTACTTGGTTGCTAAATATATTGTTACTACACTTGTGGAAAAATAGGTGGAACTTTAAATTATCTATCAAGTGAGGTGTAGACTTGACAGATGGCTCAGGGTTTAAAAAGGGGTTGGTTGTTTGACAAAAGACCAGGATTTGCTCCCTAGCACCCATATCTATCGGGTATCTCACAATGTCCTGAACTTGCAAGGTATCTCATTCCTTCTCTGACATGCAGGAATCTATATGCATATCAGATACTTGACTGCATGAAGGAACCCACACACTGGCATCAATTAGTAAGAAATGAAACCCCAGTAAGATGTCCCACTCTCAGAAATAATAAAGAAATACATTTTCTCAGGCATACATGGACCTTAAGCTTTGCTGTTTGTATATATAAAATTAGAAGGCTATGAGAGTTGGTATACTCTATGAAAGTGATCAGGAGACTAAAAGATGTCCAGAAAGTTGGAAGGAGTAGGGAAAAATTTATATGTAACAAGAAACTGGAAAGGATAGTGTATGGATTGGGAAGGCACAAAATAAGGGGAAGTGGGTTGTGGAACAGAAAAGGCAACAACAATATTTATTTGAAAAATGTTTAAGAAAAAAGATAGGAAGTTGGAAGGGACATGAGAAGTAAGCCAGGCTACCTCTGTGGAGATGAAGAAGATGGATTTGATCAAGATGTGTTTAATACATGTGTGAAATTTTCAGAAATGATTTAAAATTTCACTTTCCAAATGTACATAAATACTATCTTCAAAATTAAAAAAAAAAAAGAATTGAAGGCTGAAAAGAAATCATAAGGCTTAGATATAATGACAAATTAATATTTTTAATTTTTTTTTTAGTTTTCTTTTCAAGACAGGGTTTCTCTGTGTAGCCCTGGCTGTCCTGGAACTCACTCTGTAGACCAGGCTGGCCTCAATCTCAGAAATCCACCTGCCTCTGCCTTCCAAGTGCTGGGATAAAAGGCGTGTGCCACCATCACCCAGCTAATATTTTTACTTTTTAATACTGTGATAATGTTAAAACGTTAGTAAGAATTCTATAGGTTGAATAGAATAATTTAATGAAAGAAAATAAAAGGGTGCTTCTTAGGATTCAATAAGAATTCAGTAAAAAATGTAACTTGAGTGACTATGATTGCCATAAATCATATTGATTAATTTAAACTGAAACTAATTGCTAATGTTAATCCATTTTATATTTACCCCTTTTTTTGTGGAAATCACAAAATATTTGGGTACATATTTAAAAACTCTTAAGGGATATTAATATTATTTTAACAATGAAGAAAATTATAAATTATTCAATCATGTATTTGTTCTGTTCTATAGCATTTTTTAAATTGACTATGGTTTTGAAAGTAAATTTAACACATAATTTGTCTATTCATGAATTGAATAATAATAAATGTAGGGTAAGGTGTGACTTTTAAAATTTTACTTTATGTTTATACATATGTATGGGTTGAAATCCTGTGGGTGTCACTGGAGGCCAAAAGGTGACATCTGATCCCCTGGAAGCAGCTCATGAATATAGATGCTTGAAGACAGCTATGGTCCTTTGTAAGAATCTCAAGATGTTTTTACTGCTGAGTCATCTCTTCAGTCCATAAGGGGGTAATGTCTGATATTCTGTTTTGTTTATTTTTTTTTAATTTTTCTGTCTTTTAGACTACTAGATTATTTTTGTGAATCATTTTACTAGTTTATGAATATTTTTAAATCATTTAAAAATCACACAGATAAAATTTAAGAATCTTTTCTAATGCTTAAAAGTATTGCATTCTTTTTCAAAATTAGGTGGAATAAACATTTCCAGTATAACAGTAATATTTTAGGGAAATATGATGTTTTCTTACAAAAGCATTTTACTTCAAATTTGAAAAAGATAATCTAGATATTAGTTTACAATAGAATAACAACAGCAACAATTTATTGATTGTTCTAGTTTGCATTGATATGTAGGTTATTTTGGTGCAAAAAGAAAACACAATGTAACTATAGACTTCTTCCAGAGAAAATAGATATTATAATTTTTAAATTAATTTCTTTCTTTTCATTTTCTTTTTTAGAAGAGTTTCTTCTGTATATATTCAATAGGGACAAGGTGGCAGAAGCTGTACAATACATGGGCTAACCAAATGCATTCAGTCTTGTCCTCTAAGCTAACCAATGGAGCCATGCTTCCATTCTCATATGAGAATGGAAGTGTATTTATGTTTCCATCTTCAGAGTGGTCACATGAGTTCAAGCTTCCAGAGTTTTCCAGTTTAGACAATCATTATGATGTTTAGTCACTAAGTAAAAGGCAGGTCAGGTAAATCAATATAAGAAATGTACTTCTGAAAAGCAATAAATGTGCTGCTCTCATTCACACATACAAGTGTGCCAGCATGTGTGCCTGCAGACACACAGGAACACACACATACACACACACACACACACACACACACACACACCATTTGTTGATCTTCAGCTTATTTTCACTCCTCTGGAGAGCTATGCTAGTAATGAACTCTGACCATTCTTTCTATGTCAATAGTCTTTTAGATATGTGTTTAAGTTTTGCTTTTCTTTTACTTAATAAATAATGATTTTATGCATTTATGGTATAAATTGAAATGTTTTATACTTTTTGTGTACTTTATATAATTATCAAATCAAATTTATATACCAATTTATATGTTTCAAGAATACTTTGAATAATCTTACATACATTTTATATAGTCTTACTGAGAATTGTTTTATGAATATTAAGCTTTCTTCTATGGTGTAATAAACTGGATTAAACATTTCTACAAAGGGTTGTGCATTGAAGATTTCATCCCCTGGTATCATTCATTCAGAGGTAACATGCTTCTGAGGTGATTATGATTTATCTCATCAATAGACTAAAGTATTGATAAATTCCTAGTCTGCTGTCCTAATAACAAATGTTAGAAAATTTAATGTATACCCTAAACTCCTTGTCCATTTGTAAGTTAACTGATTGTGTCTTTTACAGGTTTCATTATGAGATGCCATGATACCCATCTCCCAAAGCAACCTGACCCAGTCCTTGTGGACTGCAACTTCAGATTGAGACACTTAAGCCATCACTTCCTTCTGGGCTTAAATGTTAAAGAATGAAAGCTATGAACACTGGGTTTCACATGGAAACCATAACATCATGTTCTGGCAAGTACTTTCTCTCCATTTTATACATATCTTTGTATACTGTTTAAATTACAGTTTATTTAATTTAACAAATGGGATTTCAAAGTGTTGTAATATTCATGATGTGGCATGAATATTTCTGGAAGATTTCTACTTAGTGTCTTTTCAAGATTATAAGCCAATAAAATAAAATAAAATAAAATAAAATAAAATAGTGTGTCCCAAAATGTATAGCTTTGCTTGGAAAAAGATATGATTAAAATGAAATAACACAGAATGTACTGTTAAATAAATTTGCAGCATTTAAATAATGTTAAGTAATTTTCAATGAGATGGTAGAACTGAGGCATAGAGAGCCACTTAGGGACACTGAAGTATCCAATTTTTCATGGACTAGAAGCTGGAAATGAAAATATGCTGCATTTGAGAAGTAAGGTCCTGAGCCTCTTACCCATACAGGAAGAATGGAGAACTCAACTCCTAGTGTGGATCTGGCACACACTGAGGAACAATACGTTGTAAAGAAACCAAGATACTGCTCTTGCTGGCAGGTCTGGGAGTCATCCATGAAATGTTATTCACCAAGCTTAAAGGTTTTGGGTCACCGAAGGTTCTAATAGAATTCTAAAGGAACCTGAGAGGCTGTTCATGTGTGGCTAGGTAGATGATGTCACATACAACAGCACCTGAGTGTCCCATATGAAGCTAAATCATGAAACCAAAGCTTTCATCAAGACAACACCACATTGGAGATGATGACAATAGGGAGATAAGCAAGTAGTTAGCAAAGCCAAAACAAAAATAATTAAAAAATGAGTATGTGATCTGAAGTTGGGTGGAACATGGCTGCCTATTCCACTGTAAGTACACATCATGGCTCCCTGTGCTCTGAATTTAGATATGGAACTTATGAAATTTAGTGTTTGCCTCACAGACATTTTATTTTGTTTTGATCATACCTCTTATTTCTGTGCCATCATTTCTCCTCTTTGAAAAAGTGTATTAGTCAGTAACTTCCATATATTTTATGTTGTAATATGTAACTTGGTTTTATTTATATACTTGACTTTGTATTTATAGATGTACACAACTAGATATTTGCCCTGAATCTAAAAATTTGCATTTTCGCATCAGTACCAGAACTACTAAGAGTTTAGGAACTATTGGAAAAGGTCTTAATAAATTTGTAATTAAGTGATAGGCATAGCCTTTGAGAACCAGAGATAGGATAAGATAATGTGGATACAAATAGATCACAATGTCATTTAATAAAGGATTCACTTACACTACATTAGTGTTAAGATGACTTAGTTTTCATAGATGATTTGAGTATGAAAAATATCTTCTTCAGTCGAAACATTCACTAATGGAATTTTAGCATAGTAAGTTATGAAGAGGTGAAGAAATTTTTAGAAAAAGGAACATAGATGAATTATTTTTTGGGGGGGAGGAGGAGTTTGAGACAGGGTTTCTCTTCGTAGCCCTGGCTGTCCTGGAATTCACTCTGTAGACCAGGCTGGCCTCGAACCCAGAAATCCGCCTGCCTCTGCCTCCCAGGTGCTGGGATTAAAGGCTCACACCACCACCACCTGGTGAAGAATTAATTTTAATTGGGCCTAGACTTAAGATGTTGATCTTGCATACAATAGAGGGCAATAATATTTAGATAGTTTCTTGAGGTCAAAAGATTTAAATGAATAATAGACCCACAGGCAGATGATAAATGATAGATAGATAGATAGATAGATAGATAGATAGATAGATAGATAGATAGATAGATAGGAAGATAGATAGGTAGATAGATACAGACCTAGAAGGATACATAAATATATAGAGACAGACAGAAAGACAAACACTCAATAGCATGGTGGTACGTCTGAGGAGAATTGAAGCCCTATTAACTAAGACAAACAACACAGGAGGAGTTTAAAGAGAAAAAAATCAATGCCTGCTTGGGCAAAAGTGGGAGCCTGTTATCACATGTTTTGAGGATGGGAATTGTTTCACATTGCAAGCTTGTGGTTATGCTCATAGATTCCCAAGCAGGACACAAGGAAGGGTCTTGGAAGTAGAATATTCTCCACAAACATCATATTTTAGGTAATTTCACTTCTTTAAGGGAAAGAGCCTTACATGTTGTAGTCTCTTACCACTGGACTCACAGACAGTTTCAGTAGGGTGCCTGTAGGTATCTGTGGATTCTAAGATCACATTTTCCAGATATGAAGTGTTTTACTCTATGATTTCTATCCCTGTGTCCATCTGCATATTTGGCTATCTGTATGTCACTCCTCTGTGTCTCCTTCCCCCTTTCCTTTCACATATGGGGAACTGTTACCCAATCTGTCCTTTCAGAAAGCTGGGATGTTCTGTCTCACCCTAATGCTATCACACAGCTATTCTAAATGGCCACTGATTAAAGGTGTGTGTGTATGTGTGTGTGTGTGTGTGTGTGTGTGTGTGTGTGTGTGTGTGATTTGCATATCAGTAGCAATGAAAACAAAGTCATTGAAATAGAGTCTAGAGGTAAAGTGGCTTTAAATATACATGATGAAAAGATACATTGATTTACCTTAATTAATTAATTAGTCTTAAATTTCAAATCATCTGTGACTTTAATAATTTCCATAGAAGTATAAGAAATGCAAAATATTAGTGAGAAAGATGTTACTTCAAAACAACTTGACATTTTCAAAGCTTTCAACACTCTTCGCTTCATTAAAATTCATTATGCCTGTGCTCTCTTTAAGTGGATAGTGCAATGTGTACTTCAACAGAAATTTAAAGGTGTAGTAGCAAAAATGGTTTATGTAGGTTAGTTTTTATATATGAAAAATACAAATTTATAATAAATAATATCCTCTGAGAGATGTTCAAATACAATATGAAAATATAATGTGAATTAAGCACTGTTCAGTAAATACACATTTTCAAAATAAAAAAAAGTCTAAAGGAAATTATAACCTGAAAGAAAGTAATATCATACTATTTTATACATTATTTCTTCTAATACATTAATACATTCACAAACTGTATGTAAACAATACATTGAGATTATATTTAATAAACTATAGCACTAACCTTGTAAATATCATAGATTTTAACAGTCACAAGGTCCTGACTTTCTAATTTCATAGCAGACTTTTATCATCATTAATCTTTAATTTTTTATAATCCCCTACTATTGCCTCATTCAACTGGTATTTAAAATCTCCAATCTATTTTCTGATTCATATATTGCTTACTCTGGAATGTCCTGTAAATTTCAAATAGATTTTATACTAATTCCCACAAACCCGAAAAGTCGTTACTCGTGTTGTTGGCTGAAGTCCAGAATACAATTTTAACAGTCTCTTGATGAAGATAGCATATATTTTGGCTTTGAGATAGAGAAAAATAAATCTGGAGCTGAGATGAGATATCCTTCCCTGGTATCTATATTAATAGTACCAGAGGAAGACTTGGCGATGGACTATCCCTCCCTGGTATCATCTGTATTTATACTACCAGAGGAAGACTTTCCTTGACTTTGTGAAGAACAGGCACCACCAGTACTGCTACACTGGTGACCTTGCCTGATATGTAAAGTATACACAGGGCATGATCAACTAGTAGCACCACCTTTACTGTTGCAGCCAATTACTTTCAAGTTAGAGCTGAAGCCAGATCTGTGAGAAGGAAATCATACTTTGTACTATAAGTCATGGATAAATTTGTGGTAAGGGAGGTGATAGGACCTAGTGTGGCTGTAGTTCCTTTTGTTATTTAATGGATGTGTTGTATCTGAAAAATTGCTCTCTAAACATTTGAGTTCCTTTCTGTGATTCTTACCTTTCATCACCTACATGTCTTGATTTAGTGATACCACAGAAATATATCTGGATGTATATATGAAGGCATTTCCAAAAAGGCTTAATGGAAGATTGATCTGGTCTGATTCTACACAGCAACATAAAAAAGTAGAGTCTCAGACTAAGTAAAAATGGAGAAGTTAAGAGTAACACCAGTTTTCTGTCATAATTAGAAGAAATTAACTGCAGGTGAAATTATAAGGAAGTAGAAAAATGTAGGAGTCAGAAAAGGTGGAATCCTATTTAGCTACAAATCTAAGTTGAACAATTGCTTCCCGCAGGCTAAGACTCAGAAAGCTAATGAAATTTCCAAGTCTTAGGAAGCTCATTGAATTTACAGAGTATAGGTACATCTGAAAGTATGAGATTTATTTTCCCTTCACCATGATTGTATAAGGAGTAATATTTTTACCATGTATGGCTGGGCTGTTGCCTGAAATGTGGATTAGTAGTTCTAGGGATACATTGCTGAGGTTTGGCCTTGCTGTGTATTGTAGTGCTAAGTGTGGGCCCCCAAGACCTGCAGTCCTCACAAAGACCTATGTGACCCAGCCCCCTAATTATTTCTGATTGATAAATAAAGATTCCAACAGTCAATAGCTGGGCAGAGAGGATTTAGGGTTCCTGGGCTTGGGGGTCAGAGAAGAACAACGAAGAGGAGAAGGTAGAGGAGGAGGAAGACACCATGAGTAAAGAAAGCATGACACTACGAGCTGGCCAATTGGAGTTAAGAGCAGCCCAGGTAAACATAGTAAGTAATAACTCAGGGTTATCCATAGGAAAGTAGATTCTAATATTTAGAGGGTAGATATCTGCCCAGCTCTTATGCTGGTTAAAGGTTATTGTAAATATAAAGATTGTATATGTATTTATGCAGGAGCTAAATGGTCAAGGCCTGTAGAAACTATGGGTTGGGATTAAAAATTTCTACAATACTCTTCTTATGAGTTGTCATCAATGCTAGTATGTGATATTCAGTGATGTCTACCATAATAGACTGGGGTGGAATATTTTCCTTTATATGCAAAATGTGCCTTTATGGTGAAAAGATATTTTTAATGTTTCCCTAGGAAAAGTCACATGAGGGTAAAATTTATTTCTTTTTCCTTTTGAATAAAAGAATTCCCAGAACGTCATCCTGACTAACAAGTTGCTATTATTGTTCATAGGTTTCACATTCACGTAAGACTTTTAATGCCTTTACAACCCACAGCCTACGCATACCCTGTGACAATTAGGAAAGTAGCTAGCAGAATACAAACTTTCATTTCAGTTACAAGTTTGTAAGCCGCCTTACCCACCCAGTGGAAGTAAGGAGGCAAACACCGAGCTCTTCCCCATGCAGTTTTATTAGGATCCTTGTAATCTTGCTTGTTAAATCTTACTTATTTCTACTTACATTTTATTAGTTACATCTTGCTTCTTACATCTTACTTATTACTATTTCTACTTACTCCTTTTCCTATTCTTAGTTCTATTCCTACATCTTACTTCCATCCTTACATACTTACTCCTATCTATCATACTTATTCTTCTAAATCTACAACTTACCTCTAACCCATCACCAGCCCTAATTCTACATACTTACTCCTATCTCCACATACTTACTTACTCTCTCCAGCCCCCAGCCCTTGTGGGTTAAATACTTTCCCTGGTCCCAATCAGCATCAGCTACATGGCAAGTATAATAGGCTGCAGGAAAATCATGCCAGCTTGCATCACAAACTAGAGGCACTCAGCTTCTCCAACTAAGGGCTTGATTATCAATGCTCTCTGCTCTGGCCGAAAGCAGGTGTTCAAAATATATGTATATAGGGTGGCAGCTGCAGCTCCCCACACAGGTTGATTCCTTTACATTTTTATATCTTACAGCCAAGGCAAGTTATTGACTTAGCAATAGAGACTTATCTCCTAGTGGTGTTGGTTAGTCATGGTGAATAACAAAATGCATTATTTTGGAAGCCCCTGGTATATCTTTGACCAAAAACTCCTTCACAGGTATTCCACACCTGCTACTAAGATTTTTAGTTAGTGACCATTTCTTGTTGGGCAAATATTTTCTAGTTTTGTTTATCTTTTATTTGTAATTGGATTGCCAGATAGAAGGTTTCCAAGCATCTTTCTCATACATTTTGGTGAATGGTTTCCTTTCACTTTGTTCTTCCAACCCCACCTCTGTCCTTGTTAGTATGTCTTCTATTCATCATTTGACTTATGTTCTGCTTCTCCAATTCTTTAATCTAGATCATTCTGACTGACGTAAGATGAAGTCTTAAGGTACTTTTGATCTGCATTTTCCTGATGAATAAGGATGTTGTACATGTCATTAAGTGGTTGCAGATAGATTTTTTTTCCTTATCTTTTGAGAACTGCCTGTTTAGATCTATTTTCATTTTTAACTTATTTTGTATTGATACACAGTAGGTTTTAGTTTATTATGTATTTATATTTTAGTGACATGAGTGTCAATGAGATCTCTATACTGTTACTTATTTTTTTACTTTTTTTAGTTCTTAAAATTTAATTAAAAAAGGAAACACTTTTACTCAGACTAGATAGAATATAAAATCACTAGCATTGTCCTAGAGTTACTTTGTTTACTGTGATGTTATAACTAATACTGAAAGTAGTTCCTAGATTTGCAAAATAGTCAAACATAAATATGTCAAATTTAGGTTCAATTTTCATAATCAACCTTTCCTATATTACTGCTTCATTGTTCAAAATTATATGTCCTACCTCTACCCTAATATTTTTATAAATTAACAAATTATAAAATGGTAATTGTCGTTTCCCTTTTAAAAATGTTTGTGGCTAATTTTATGTTTCTTTGCTATTAGGAAAAGACTTTGCTTTCTTAACAATTGTTGAGAAAAGTGAAGAACTGTCACTCCGTTTCTCTGAAATTCTGCCAGTGTGATAATAAGGCTTAGTTCTGCTACAAGTAAAAGATACAAAACAAAATAAATGAGCATGAACGAATAATGTGAAAGAAAGACAACAGCAAAACCAAGTTCAACAGCAATAAGGAAAAACGAACATATTTTATTTTTATGCAGTTCTCTTATGTCCTGTGTCCTGGAAGTGGGCAATTATCCCGTTTCATCTTGTTATTGGATTTGATAGTCACATTCTCATTCTTTACATTTATCTTCATAACTATAATCCTAAATATTTCTGATTTATCACTTAAGGCAAATTTTAAAAACATGCCACATTTTCCTGTAGTTAGAGGTTCCATCTGCAAAGACAAGGATAGATAGATAGATAGATAGATAGATAGATAGATAGATAGATAGATAGATAGATAGATAGACAGACAAATTGACAGACAAAAACAAATCCCCAAACCTAGGGAAATCATTTGTCTTTCACCCACTGTAGTGAAATAGAATGGTGTTTACACAAATGGATTTCATCATAAATTCATATCCACAGACTAGAAAAGCTCAATTGAACAACGCCCTCAAATGCTGCAGCATCATTCCATTTGTCTCATCTTCTAACAATAGATTTCAAAAGCAATTTCAGTCTCTGGGATACTTGGCAATATCACTTTCTTTCTCATTCTCACCAGAGAAATTGTCTCCTATTACATAATGTAATGAAAACATGAGATTGACAAACACTGCTGTTTTATCTCCCAAATGACTAGAAATAGGTCTGTCATGTTCTTTCTCACTCGCTTTGTATTAGAGATGTATTCTATTTTATACTCTCAAGTCATTTGGTTGCAATTTTATAGACTTTTGTGTTATGGTCTATTTTTCCACAACATCCCTTCTCATCCAGAATCTTGAAGAATATATATAAATAAGAACCTATGTCAACTGCTGCTATGTAACCCTTCAATATAAGTAACTATTCTTTGTTTGTCTGTTTGCAATCTATCCTAAACAATGCTCTTTGAACAGACTTAACCTCTACATGCCTCAGCTACATCTTTCTGAACTTAACTGCTTCTACAATACAATAGATTGAAAAGATCCCATTCCTCTATTTTATTTTTAATTAAAATGTAATCACACAATTTCCCTTCTCCGTCTGCCCTCCTGTCTTCCAGAAAATTCTTCTTTTCTCACTTCTGGATTCATGGACTTTTTTACTTTAGCTGTTACTGTAAATACAGACATGAACATAGACACACACAGACACACAAACACACACATAGACACACATGCAGAGAAATAGGCTTACATGTGTAAATACAACTTTCTCAGCCCATGTAATATAATTTTTGTGTATGCAATTTCAAGACTGGCACTTGATACTGGGTAAAAACTTAAGGAGATAATTCCTTGGTAGGACTGTCTCTGACTGTCAATGTCTCTTAGATTCCTTTAGTTGTCCTTTCTCGGAGTCACTAGCTCACCACAACCTTCTTGGTCTTCTAGCTCTTACAGTTTCTCCACTCACTCCTAAGTGATGCCTCTGCAGAAGTTGTGCTGTGAATGTGTAATTTTGGGGCAAGGCAAGCGATGGTCAGTTGTAAATATGTTGATGGAGAATGAGAGATGCACTTATCTGTGGATATAAGAACAGATATTTAGAACAAAGTTAGGAATTGTACACTTTCCTAGTTTAGGAAAGTGCCAGTATTAGTTTCTCCTCTAAGATCCATTATGTCGGTTTATTTTTCTGAAGGCTTACTATATCATAGAGTTTTCACTAATTTTTTAATTTAAATTTTCATGACTTGTGACTTTATGGACTTACAATGTTGATTTCTTTCTCTAATCTATAATAACATACTTATCTATAATACTAATATTTACTTCTCACTTTACAAAGCATTTCTAGCTTACTGAAACAATTAGTAACTTATTTCTTTTCTTTCAATCCAATGAATATATCATTTATATCATTATTTCACTACATCATATTTATATTGGACGTTTGGATACAGGGTACAGCATTGTATTAGAGACTGGCCTAGATCACTATGTACCCTTGATTAACCTGGAACATTTTCCCTATGCCCCAGACTTTCATGTACTGAAATCATGTGGTCCCCAGCTTGTCATTTCCTTACATTCCTATATACCAAACTACACAGCTTGCAATTTCTGCACATGCCCAATAATAGTCTTTATTTGTCTCTTTAATAGTTCTCATTCCACTAGGTATCTGAAGTCTCATTTTAGAATTAACATGCAATTCCAGATCATTAGAAGTGTTAAGTGGATTCAAATGGAAACGGAAATGATGAGAATCTCAGAGGTGTTTGTGGAAGGGAAACTGTAATCAGAATATAGCATATGAAAAACATTTTCAAAAAAAATAGAGGAAAATGAAACTAGATAACAATATATCGCTGCAAAATAATCAGAAAAGAAAAGAAGAAGAAATGTTACAGTTATTTAAACCGAACCATTCATTCTATTTTATAGCTCTATTCAGGTTTTTGTCTTCAGTTAAGCCCATAAATGAAGGTAAATGAGGTAAATGTTACAGCTGCATCCTATGGTTCTATCTTTTCTTATAATTCAATTTATCTACACAATGTTTTATAGCATTGATTATTCGTATATATATGACATATATATTTCATTTTTTATTCTTTAAAAATAATTTTTTATAAAAGAAACCAATTAGGAACATCAAATTCAAAATTTTAATTAACCTTTGTATTATGCTTCATTATTTTGAAATACAAATAAACCACCTGACTTTTTATAAATAATGGATCCTTGAAAAACTACTCAAAATTATAATTAATTTTGTTCTGTTTAATTAATTATTTCTGTATTTATTTGCATTCTAGAAGGAATGACCTGAAGAAAAGAAAGCCAGGTTAGTTTGTGTAATTCTAAAAGTCCACTTTGCCATGTTTATCACTGGATTCATTTTCATTTTATGAAAATTTATGGGTATGTGTGTATGTATGAATGTAGGTACACATGAAGGGAATGGGGGAGGTCAGAACTAGGTATGGGGAGAGAGCTGAGAGAGGTCTCGAGGACCAGGGAAATAAATGAAAATTTGCAGCTGATGGTGGTGGTAATGAGGAGAACCTCGAGGATATACCAGAAGCCTGGGGTAGGGGAGGCACCCAAGAGTCAAGCTTCTGACCTTCGCTGGGATTCATAGTAGTGAAGATATGGGACCTGAGGAGGCTACCTCCTGTAGACAGTCAGAAGCCCCAATGGAGCTGTACAGACACCAACCTACCCACAAAACCTGTGATCCCAAATTTGTCTTGTCTACAAGAAATGGAGGAACAAAGATGGAGCAGAGACTAAATGAATAACTAATAAATAACCTAATGGCAAGCACTAATCCATGACACTATTAATGCTAATCCATTATGCTTACAGACACAAGCCTAGCATAACTGTTCTCTGAAAGGTTCCACCAAATAGCTGACTGAAACCCTTAAACTCTTCTATATCAATGTGTGTGTGTGTGTGTGTGTGTGTGTGTGTGTGTGTGTGTGTGCGCGCGTGTGTGTGTTTATAAAATGGTATGGGTTTTTCAAATGTCCTCATTAATAGGTTTAAAAAATCATGCACAATTCAAAAATCAGATAGCCACAAGAATTTAAAATGTGATGTTGAACCCATTATCCAGAGGTTTGATCACCTAACCTGGAAGATACTGGGAATAGAATGAACTTTTATCAGTTCCAAAATAAGTATCTAATATTTACTATTTTCATAATAATTTCTTAACTGTAAACTAATTTTTCTTTGTAAAATTATTTTGTACTATACTTTTCTCCTTAATTCAGGTAGTGGTTATTTCTCAGATAGCTGTAACTCTTGATCTGAACGTGCTGCAAAGAAAAATGCCATTTTCTTAGTTAACTAAAAAAAAAAAACAATGCTACCCAAAGGAAAAGAGGTGAATGTAAGCCCCAACCGAAGTATATTTTAGCAGTAATAACTTATAAGTAATTTTTTATTAATGTTAAAAATTTCAAACAATTTTGTAAATGCAAACTATTTCTAACTTCAAATTGTAAACAAACCTAAACTAACACAAGAGTGATTAATTGTTCTAGCTAAGAATACATGAGAGTTTCATACTTTTGCTTATTAAGGAATAATGTAAACTTTGTCTTTCCTGTGCACAAGATATCTTGTTTGTTTTCACCATTATGATTTTAAAAGAATGTAAGTTCTCATAAGACCTAAACAGGAGAATTAATAATAAAACAAAAATTAAAACAGCCACAATTTTGATATTATTATTATTATATTCACACAGAATAGTGAATTTTGCTTTATTTGCTTGGTTGTACTTCTTTCTTGATTTTAGAAAACTTAATTCTGTAATTTTCTTTCAAGAAATCTCATGATACTACATTATTTATATCAGTAGTATGATTTATCTTCACTCTGAGCTATAAAATATATGAAAACATTAACAATGATGGTGCCGACTGACATGATTTTAAGCTTGATTTATTTCCATAATATTAGATGTTGTGATGAAGGAAATATTCAGAAGAAAATAATAGTTAAAAATGCATGAATATTATTTTTAAAATGTCATTGCTGTAAGAAATTTAGGTTACTAAAA
The DNA here is from genome assembly GCF_008632895.1 of Mastomys coucha. Lineage (NCBI taxonomy): Eukaryota > Metazoa > Chordata > Mammalia > Rodentia > Muridae > Mastomys > Mastomys coucha. Next base: position 92,574,855 of record NW_022196915.1, on the reverse strand, counting down.
GTGATAAGCATTATGTTATTATTTCTCTAACTGCTGAGTGCCACATTTGTTTCAATATTTTGGACATTTAAAATGACAATTTTTACAGTGTAAATAAAAGTACTTAGGAGAAACACTTTAGAAGTGGAAAAATAACTTAGAATATTAGGAATAAAAAGTTGAACAAAACTATTTCACTTAAACTTTGCTCTTTCACAGGCTCAGTTTCCACCTTGTGACCTAGTTATGGTATTTAAGTCTTCAAGATTACCAGCATAAGAATTTATTACATTCTACATAGACTCTTCCAGGTTTACCCATCCTGGAACTTTGAACTCTTCTTCCTGAAATACAGTTCTCAAGTACAAAATCATATGGCTAGGTGTATGATCGCAGTAGCTCAACTGCCAAGTTTTTCTCACTGTGACAACAAAGTCAAGGAAAATTTTATTGAGGTTCATAGTTTGAACCTCAGAAGAAGGAGCATGGGAGATCAACTCATGTTATTGGAAATTATGTGCAAAGATTAAGGAATACTGGTCTTCCAGTCGCTATGGCCTGATCCTGCAAGACTGCAGCCCATAGAATAATTCTCTCAGAGCAAATCCACCCACCTCTGTCAAATGATCCAGAACCTTTCTCTCAGCCATGCTGTAGGTCCTGTCGGTATGATAACCTTAGCTATGATATGCAGCCATGTTATAGGTAGAAACTTCCTCCTTCCTGGCAAATATTACTGTCGGTTTGTGTTTGTTTTCCCCCTTGAAAGTGATTAGCACATGCTTTGATGTATATTTTTAACCAAATACATAATTATGTACCACACAAAACATAGTTCTAAGACTTTGTTAGAGTACCTACTACAAACAGAGTATTCATTCTTTGGGACTATAATAAACAATAGATAATGTTTGTTTGTTTTTAGCACCTTTTATAACCCCACGGTAGAGTCATCTGTATGTTGCTTACATAAAATTATATTATTTAGTGATATTGGTAAATGTTTATAACAATAATTAAAATCATATAAAACACATACATTAATGCCAATATATACAGAAAATGAAATATTAAAATTAAGATAATTTACAGTCCTAATTTTTAAATTAAGAAAGCTGTCTTTCACAAATATAACCAATTTGTCCTTCTTTACTTTTGTCTATTAAAATATAATTTTAGAAATCACAAAACTGAGAAATACTGACAAGTTTTAACAGCATTGTCAGATGTAGCACTGTGATATTGACCTGACCCATCCTATAAGTGTTAGGATATGACCATGCACAAATCCTTAGGAAAAGGCATAGTTAATGTTTTCAATTATTCAATATGTCCATTAACATAATGATTTTGCAGATATCTATTTGTTTGATCTAAAATAAAAAAGGCAATTTGAAACAAGATACGTTCAATATATTGCAATCATATTTCCTATTCCCCAAATTCTCCAAGATTTTCCCACCTTCCTACTCAAACAACTCTTCATATTTATATTGTCTCCTATTGTTCTTCCTCATAATAATACAAAAATATTAAAAAATAATAAGTTCAGTAACATAAGTATACTAAAATTGAAAAATCACACATACACACACTCATTCGCACGTCACAAAATGAAATAAATTGCGACATTAATACAGAATTATATTGCTCACACTTGGTAAGACTCTACAGTTTGCCCTCACTTAGTTGTGTTCGTTAACTCTTTACCTAGGAAATAGTAAATATACACTTTTCCAGGTTTGTAGAAGCACATTTTCTTTTTTTAATTAATTAAGTTATTTATTTACTTACATCTGGATGGCAGCTTCTCCTCCCTCTCTCCTTGCAGTTCCTCCTTTTTATCTCCCTTCTTCCATCTCCCTCTCCTCCCTCCTTCTTAGAAAAAGGAGGCCTCCCATGGAGATAAGCCAGCTTGGTATATCAAGTTGCAGTAAGACTAGTCACATCATCTTGTATTGAGACTGGACAAGGTGCCCAGTTAGCGAAAAGGGATCTAAAGTCAGGCAATGGGGTCAAAGTCAGCCTCTGCTCCCGCTGTAGGAGTCCCACCTGAAGGCCCAGCTGCACAACTGTTAGATATAGAGAAGCATATTTTTTCGAATACAGCATTACATAAGAATTTTCAAACTTCTTTTCTGCCTATGCCAACTACACCTAAGCATTACTTTAGAATAAAGTGCAATATATATATATACATATACATATATGTATATATATACATTGCACTTTACATATATATATATACACATACATATATGTGTATATATTTACATGTAAATACCTAATTTTCAGTTATACAATTTACTACTTCATCATAAATTATAAAAACAAAGTTTGTGATATGAATACTGAGAAGAATGAATAAAACTTACAAGGCAATAAAATATTGTATTTCTAGAAGAAATTTAAAATTGTAAGTATCATTATTTTTATTATATGTTAATAAATACTAGCTTTTAAAATATTTGGACACCATACATAAACCATATAACATATATTTATTTCATTTTTGTCCATATTTTTAGAAGGTTAAGTTTTCTTGCTATAATTACTTCTATATTTGGCAATTATATTGTGATGATACATGATTTAAATACATTATCATGGTCATTCAGAATTTCAAAGTAAAACAAAATATTTCAAGCGAGCTATTTTAAATTTGTTTCGGGTCTGAAAGAATGGGTCGTCAGTAAATAGTGCTTGCTTTTCATTCAAGCATTTGTATGCAGCTAGTACCTATGCTTAAGAGGTTGCAACATCTTCCTTAGTCTGGCCTCCATAGGCTCTCACATGCATAAGGCATGCACACATACACAGACACACACAGCAACAAGCACAGAAAGATAAATTCTCAATGCATTATTTTATGTATATAATGTAAGAAATTATAAAGAGTAGTGGATTAATAATTGGTGAGCAACTTTTCCTGTGTTGGCATATACTGTTAACAGAAACTTATGTGTTATCTCTCTGAATGTATTTATTTCAAAAACCATAGTAAATGTGATAATTTTTTTCTCAGTATGGCTTCAGAGATTAAAGGACTAAAATATTACTCATATATCTTTATTTCTCACATGAATTTATTGAAGCTATGTAACATAATTTTTTCTCTCTTTTGTTATTTGATAAATCTATAATGAAATCAACGTTAAATAAAAGTGAGAACATTATCTGTGAATCACAGATATAGAGGTTAATCAAGTGTGTCAATTCTCAGAAGTCAAAAGTGTTGCTACCAAAGTTATAAAACTTTAGGTGTATACTGTCACACAGCAGACACCCCATCTTAATTCTTGAAGGACATAATCATCATAAAAATATTTATATACACGTAACTTGTATGTCTAACCTAACCTCATGCATCTGAGATATCAATGTCTTTATTTCTTCAGATTGACTGAAATGAGCTTACATAATTACTTTTATAATATTTCCATGAGTTTCTATTATAAGATACCCAGGTTTATGTTAATAATTATTTCTGGATGTGTCTATGATACTACAGCCCATGTCTATGATACTGTTTCAAAAAATAAGTAGATGAATGAATAGTAGTCATATACTACAATCCATATAACATAAAGTGAAGTATATATTAAAAACTTATTTGAAATTAATTTTAGCTACAAAGAATAATATAAAAACCTTGTTTTTAGTTGGAGACACATCCAAAGTAGAAAAGGGGAGGTACAGAAATAGGAAGACTCATGTGCAATATATTATCTTGATAGAATTTTTGACAAGTCACTAAGAAACACAGTTAGTGTAGGTCTAAAAATGGAATTAGAGATATGTGGCAATAAAAATCCACATTGTTCAAAGCTTGTTAATTTCTGCAAAAGTTTTCCATTACCTAAATCTGTCAGAATCTATAAGGAAGAAAATGTTAAGAGAATGAACCTTTATGAATTTACGTCCAGTTCAAAGATAAAGATGAAATGATCAAGAATATATTCAGAGTCACCACCTAAAAGTTAAAAAAATATATAACACAAATTCAGTTCATGAAGTGTGCACATGCAATTTTGTTTATTTTATATTTTCATTTACCACTATACATGTAAAGTCATAGCTTAACTCACTAAGGCTTTGCAAACACCTAATTCAGGATCTGAAAGTTAGTAGTTGTGAGGTGAATGGTGAGTGAAGTAATGTATATTATAGTAAATAAGAAACATTCAGCATGATGAACTCAGAAGGACAATCAAATTGAAGCTATTAGCTGATACTTTGTGTCGTCAAGCCGAACTTTGTGTTGGCAAGCTTGATACATCAGAGATATCAACCCTCCCTTCTGTAAAGAATAGACACACATATATAAATGCATATATGTTTATGTAAACATGAGTAATCTTCATCCATAATAAGATAATGATAGTACTTGCATTGATCGGTCACATGCTTGTTAAGGTAGCACATGTCATAGAGTTCAAGAAACTTGTTAGTGTGATCTGCTCTCTCGTTAAAGGAGGTGGTGGGCAGGCTGCGGCTGGCTATCTTCACTTCAGTGTGAAGCACTCTGGGAGGTTATCCGACTTCTCTAACTGTCGTTTAAATATACATACAATCTTCTTTGCTTTAATCTGCTTATTTATGCTTCTAATTTATATTTAACTTAGATATGATGAAGAATCTTTTCCTTTTTTTTTTTTATTTTTTTTTTATTTTTTCAAGACAGGGTTTCTCTGTGTTGTCCTGGCTGTTCTGGTTCTCACTCTGTAGACCAGGCTGGCCTCGAACTCAGAAATCCACCTGCCTCTGCCTCCCAAGCGCTGGAATTAAAGGTGTGCGCCACCACCACCTGGCGACTTTTTTCCTTTTATACAAGAAGAAAAGCTATTAATTTATTCTGCCATTTAAAAAATTCAAATCATAACGGTATTTATGTTCTGAGTATGCGAAACTCCTATCATAATTTAATTTTAGTAACTTAGCTAGTGTCAAGAAGTAGAATATCAATGAAATGACAGTTACTGAGAGAACAATGCAAAGTAAACAAGGGGACAAGATGTTTCTGACAGTTTTCTCAAACCAAGGACCTACACCACTCTTAAGTACAATTCTGACATCAGTTAAGTTTCCCCTCATATATTCTCACCTAATTTTAAGCATTTATTCTTCACAATGGTTTTTCTTAATTCTTCAAAGACTAATTATTTTTAAAAAATTATTTTAGGATACTAAATAAATATTATCTCATTAACATAGAGTATTATTATTTTAAATTTTATGTTGTAGTAGTATGAGGTTTTATCTACATCAGACTGATATACAGTAGTAGAGAAAAAGCTTGAATTTCACAGGCACTTGCCTCTACCTTCCAGGTATCGAGGCTGCAGGAATGAGGCACCGTAAGTGCTGCATATTGTGCTAAGGATCAAACTCAGCATTTCCTCCCTCCTAGGAAAGCACTACATCAGCTCAGTGAGCTACTATACACGTTAACTTTCATGTCTGAACATTTTTCTATAGAATGTGTGATTCCCAAGAAAGGGAGTACAATTACAGTGTCATTAAACAGCAGTCATTCAAACAAAATGAATATTTTAATCTTTTTCAAACCATATGGGCAACCATAAATCAAAAAGAGGATATTAATGAAATTAGAAACCAAGTTGTTCATCTCTTTAAGTTATATAAATAATCATTTTGCAGCCATACGCCTGCCTAACATGTTACAATTACCATCTAGGAAAAGTCACTTGGGTTACAAAATTGAACAGTGGACATTTAGAATAAGACAACTGAGACTTTCAAATTGTGTTGTAACATGTCTCTGGAGTGTAAATGCAAATTAAATATAAAACAAATTCTTGTGCTCACAGGCCATTTTTATTTGCACATGGAATTTTAATGGTTCGTGTCTCATTGCTGACTTCACTGTTTAACTGTCCTACATATATCCCTCTTGGGAAATAAGTTATCTGAGCAGTTGGAAGCAATCTTTTTATTCCTCATACAAAGTTACTGGTGGTTCTGAAACATGTTTTTAAAAATCAAAGAGGGGCTGGGAGAAAGAATTGGTGGGAATTTTGTACCTCTGGGAGAAGCCATATACCCCGGAAAGGGGAAGCTCCTGGAGATCTATGTGGATGACCCTAGCAGACACTCCTAGTAGTTAGGGATAGAGACTGATGTGGACAGGCAGGACCTCCAGTAAAAAGGAAGAGGACATCAATCCACTCATACAGCCTTCAACTCAAAATGTGTTCCCCTTATAAGATGTTCAATGACAGGCCCAACTTGAGACCCGTCCCATGGGAGAGAAACAACCCGTGACACTATTAACGATACTCTGCTATTTGCTTGTAGAGCCCAGCACAACAGTCTTCCTAAGAGGCTTCATCCAGCAGCTGATGGAAACAGATGCAGCCACCCACAGCCAAACCATAGGCAGAGTTCAGGGAATCCTGACAAAGAGCAGGGGAGCCAGAGAGGTCAGGGGCACCACAGGAAGACCTACCTAGAGTAAACAGATCTGGCCCATGTGGGCTCCCAGAGACTGAGCATGGATTGGCCCGACCTAAGCCCTCTACATATTTGTAGCAGATGGGCAGCTTGGTCTTCACGTGTGTCCCATAACGATAGGAGCTGGGGCCGTCCTGTAACTGAACTGCTTTGTCTGGCATCAGTGAGTAAGGATGTGCTTAGTCCTGCTGCAAGTTGAATTGCCAGTTTGTCCACACTGGTTCCTTTCCTTCTTTGATGTGAAAGGGTGGATGTATTCGGGGAGGGAGAAAACTTTTCTCCAAGTGAAGGTGGCACTTGGAGAAAAGGAGGGAGTGGGCTTCAATAGGGATATAAAGTGAATAAATAAATAAAAGTAAATAAAAAATGAAAGTGGTGTTTTTTATTTATATCATAGCCTGTTTCACTCAAATGTTATTTTTTCCTATTTTGAGCAGGATAAAATATTTAACAGACTTCATGAAACAAATTAAACTTATTAAATAAATCAACACTTCAAATCTATTCCTAAAGATACATGCTTATCAAACGAAAAATGTACCCATATGCAATTAACTGCATGTTTCTTGAAAATCATTTTTAAAAACTTAGTATTGTATATATGTCGGGGGCCTCATATCAACAGGTGCATGATACCTGATTGGTGGCTCCGTGTCTTAGAGACCTCATTGGTCCAGGTGAGTAGACACTGCTGGTCCTCCTACAGGGTCGCCCTCCTCCTCAGCTTCTTCTAGCTTTTCCCTAATTCAACCACAGGGATCAGCAGATTGTGTTCAATGGTTAGGTGTAACTGACTCTTTCAGCTGCTTGTTGGGCCTCTCAAAAAGATGCACCTAACCCTTGAGAGACTTGTGGTCCCAGGGAGTGGGTAGGTCTGGTGGGATGGGGGTTGAGGTTGAAGGGGACATCCCCTTACAGATAGGAGAGGAAGTATGGGATGAGGAACAGTCAGAGAGTCAACCGGGAGGGGGATAGTGACTGCACAGTAAAAAAAAAAAAATTAAGGAATAATAATTAAAAAAAATAATCTTTGTATTGATTCCTCATGAGTTTTCCATCGTGTCCATTTTTTCTTCTCTTTTTTTTTTTATTCCGGAGAAGAAACTGGGAAAGGAAAAGGAAATATCATATAACATGTAAGTAAAGAAAATATCTAATTTAAAGAAATCTCTGCCTTCTGTGACACCCTCAGTACTGGATCCTCCTCAGGACTCCTCCCTGTTATCCTGTTGTTGCTCTGTGTCATGGGGATCTCATAGCTTTGGAACAAGACTGCCTTGTGGGAAGGTCTGACCTGTTTAAAGATAATATCTAGATGTTGGGGTGGCCCAACATGTAGCCCTGCATCTGGGCCTGCGTGGTAGCTGAACTGGTCAGCCTGCCTGCTGAACGTTGTCTGTACCGCCAGGCTAGTTCTCTAACACTGCTGTAGCAGGCATCCAATGTTGCCATCAGCAGGAGACAGCATCTATTCTGTTCTTATGCCTTCTGCTCTCCAGCTGGCTCAGGCACACACATGCCTCCTGAGATAGCTACACGGTGCTGCCCAGTCAAGGTGTGTGTTGGTAGGCGGAGGTAGGAGGGGAGGCATTCTCCCAAGTGCTGCAACCTATGAGAGGCTGGATCAGTTCTCCGACTCTCACAACCTCAGGGCTGGCTCACCTGTGCCTTCTCTGTCATGGCTAGCTCCACTTTACTGCCCAAGCAAGGTGCAGGGCCCACTCTCCAGAGTGCTACAGAAGGCAAGGGTCGGGGCCAGTTCAGATGGTCTTAAGACCTCATGGTCAGTTCTCCAGAGTGCTGCAGGAGGGAGGGGTAAATGGAAGGAGGGAAATTAGCTCTGCTAATTTCACAGCAAGCAGACAAGTGGGAGGGCCTGCACTCCCACGTTCCCATCCTTGGAGCTGGCTCAGGGGCACCTCCTCAACACTGTTGCTGGGCGAGGCACAGGTCCTGCTATTCCTGAGTGCTGCTTGCTGCCACCCAGGGGAAAGATCGGACGAGCTCACCTGATGGCCACATCCAGTGAATGGAAGGCCAGTTATGTACAGCTCTTGTATCTCCATTTGACCACAGCAGCTGATCCTCCATGAACTTCCCCATGTTCTCTAGTGGGCAAGGGATAACAATAGGGATATGAGCCAGAGATATTAACAGGGATCCCTGATGCTGTGTAGCCAAGGACTCAGACATGGTCCTTAGTGGCTGCTCACACTGCAACCTCACCATGCTGACATGGCAGCCACTCAACAGGCTATTTCCTCCACCCTCTGATCTCCAGTTCCATCTCTCCTCTTAATACTCAGACTGCTCCACTTTTCTTTCTGTCTCATCTGACCATCTCATGCTAAGTCATTGTGATAATTCCCACAGCAGGCTGAACACATGGCTGGTAGGCCACTGTCTCGTATCTGGCTACACGGAGCAGTGGCCTGCCTGCATCATCACTGAAGGCTAGGTCTGTAGGTGGCTGGTGTCCCATAGGTCTCTATCTTCCTCTACCTGTTCTGTGCTGTGTGAATATGATTTGATTTGATTTAATTTTCATTAGTCATAGGCATGAGCTTGGCCATCAGATCAGGCATCAAGTTAAGATGAACAAAGGACTGGGGTCTGCTCTGCCTCTTACTGATACAGGAACACCAGCACCAACAAGGTATTTCTGTGCCCATTCATGGGGGAAGGGATCAGATTAAATAAAAATTTAATAAGATTTCAACATACTTGACCAAGTACTAAGAAAATTAATTTTCTTCTCTTGAAATAGTATTATTTTATCCAAGGTCCTGCCTTCATTTTAAAACTAGAATCCTGCATTCTTGGGACTTTTTTTTTTTGTTGTCTGAAGTTCAATGGTCCCTCTCCTGGAAACACATGAGAATTAACGATAATGTTCAGCTCCTTTGTGACTGATGATGTGTTTTAACAAACAAAGAAAGCCAAAGAAGTCCTTCAGCCCCAACACAAAGAGCGTAATGATAAGTAAAACAAAACAACCAAAAGAAAAGTCAGAAAATAAACCTTGGGCACACTCAACATTTTAACATGTAGTTCCTTCCTGTTACCCTGGCTGAAACTGAGCAGTCGCAATTTATTCTGGAATGATAATGACTAAATCCACTTATGCTAGCCTTTAATGTTACTTGCATTTTACTTTGAATCCTCTGAAGTATAAGACAACAAACTTAATTTGATGATCTTCATTTTAACTTTCTCTTAAACCCATAATCAAATTATGTCCCCCGGATTCCCATCATGGTCAGGTATGTTTTGCACATCCTTTTGATTCCTGAGAAATTAGTTATGGACAGAAATTTTGATTGTTGCCATGTTGAATTTTATGTAACCATCCAGTGAATGTTAGAAATTCAGTTAGCCCTTTGTATTGGATTACAGAATATGAAATCTATGTCTCTTCAAGCTTGAAGAACTTCATGTTTATAAACCAACTACATACCTCTTGTCTATCACTACAACCTAACAAAGCAGGCAATTCTGAGAGCAAATGTGGAGTTAGATTTGCCAGTGACATACACAGTGCACTAGCCATTTTCATTCTGGTCTTTGGGTCTCAAAATTCATCTATATTATATGAAATTTATAATCAATCAGCTATAACTATATACTGCTTTCAAAACTGCCATTGATTATGGATTTTCATTTTAATCTTACAATATGATCTTTTATAAAAAATAATATCATTTAATTATAATGAGAATGCCATAATGGTTTATACATTATTATATATCTCTACAGATTTCCATTGAGAAAAATCATCTTTAAAGTTACAATATATATCATCTATTGATTGTTGTTAGCGGTAAGATGTACCTCCACACATTTTACTTATAACCAAGATTCACATAACTCTATGGGGCTTACCACCATTCATTTTTTTCGTGATATGTACGTGCATAAGTACATACATGTCTGAACTTTCATGTATAGCATTAATTAAGGAACCATTCTTTAATTTGTTTTTTGATTTGCTTGCATATTATTTTTACTTATTTACATATTTTTTTCTTGAGACAAATTATCACTTGCCCCTGGCTAGCCACCAACTTATTAAATAGATAAGGCTCGTATTGACCTCTTGACCTTCTACATCACCCACTGCTTGTCTTAAACCAATTCCACCATTAATTATTTTTAAGGCTGAGTTCAGCTTTTGAACTCCTTATAATCCTGTCTTTTCCTCCCAAGTGTATGACCATGATTAGTGTCTTCATGTTACTCTTAATGATGAGCAAAACTGTACTACTTTTTTTGTAACACAGGGATAAGGAAAATGTACTAAGTGATGCTGGATTTCAGCAGACAATAAGCAGGGATTTTTTTTATTTTTGCTTCATTTTGTTTCATTCTTTTGTCTCACAATGTCTATCCTGAGCTCTTAAAAAGTATATATTATGGTTTCTGATTTTTTTTTTTGATGGGTTTCTTGTGTGTGTGTGTCGGGGGGCGGTTCTATGTGTCTCGGTATCTCTATGTGTTTTTTTTATGTTTTGTTTCTTGCTTATTTTTTTTTCTTCTGCTTGTTGTCTTGTTTGGTCCCATTCTGATAAGTTTCTTTTCACTTTATCTTATTCTATTTTATTTTCATTGTATTTTCTTTAGATGACCTTTTTTTTTTCTAATGAAAGAGAGAGAAGGAAAAGATGTCGATTTGGATTAGTGAGGAATGAGGATTTATGAGAAGTTTGGGGAAGGCAAACTCTGATCAGGATATACGGCCTGAAAATTAATCTGTTCTTAATAAACAAAAAATATTCCAACTGAAAAAAGTAGACAGAGGTTAAAAACCTATGCATATATGCAATATAAGAATATTATATTTGTACATTATCAGTTCATATTTTAAGTTTTAAAATATTTCTTAGGGAAATTGAATGTGCCAGACTGGAAATTTAAATTATTTCCTAGTTGTTATTTTTAGCTTAAGGAAGAATGTGCCTCCTAATGAGTAGAACTTTGAAACTTTTTTCATTTAAATTCACTTATTTGTTTACATGTATATGTACACGTTTATTTATCTTATGAGCTTATGGGCATCAGATACACACAGGTGCCACGGGGGTCAGAAAAGTCATCAGGTTCCCTGGAACAGTGAGCCATCGAGGCTTGTGAAGGGAACCTGGGTCTTCTGCATGATTAGTAAACAGTACTAGTCACTCAGCTATCCCTCCAGTACCTTTTACTAGGATTTTTTAAATGAGTTTTTTGAGAAACTATCATTAGCATCTAATAAAAGCACATGATTCAAGTGTGTTAGTGATTTTAAAAAAGATTAGCACACTCCTTGAAAAGACTCAAATTCCCATTAAAATTTTTAGGAAGAAGAAGAATACTCTCCGACTAAGCACTTAAACATACTAAACCAAGAAAGGCCAGCTCGTCGACAGAAGACCGTCCTGAAGCAGGAGACAGGAGAAAGTCACTTATCGTGCCTCTGCTCCAGTTTCCGGGCTCGGAGGGAGGAGTTCACAAGGGAAGCTACAACATTAGGTGCAGATCAGATTGCGAGAGCTCTGCTCTTTTAAAGCTTAGAGAATGTGCTTAGGTATTTGTAGTAACCTCTGCTTCCTCCCACTCTTGAGATACAGGAGCTGAATCTATAAAATGCCCCTGTTGCTGGAGTGTGGTGCACTCAGCTAGCTACCAATCACTTTCTTCAGAAGTAAAACTGCCGAAAGGTGTACAGTTCCGGCTTCTCGGACTGAATTACCGTTTGCTGTTTCTGACCATGGTTGGTACTTTTTTTTCTTTTTTTTAAATCTTACTTTCAAAACAATCCTGGCCCTATTTTAAGGAAGTCAAAGAGCCTAAAGTTAGAATACTAAACTTACTATATCCATAGTCTCATATTAATCATACCTAGAAAATTATAATTCTTCTAAAAATATTCATCTTTAAACTGAGGTTTTGGTGCAATTATAAAGCACTTGACTGACTACTTTGCACACAGACTTTGATTTAAAACTCAGCAACACATAGGGTAAAGGCAAGCAAGCAATCAAATAAATGTCTAAGGCTAAAAATGAACATATAAGTAAAGCATGATTGTTAATGAGGCAGATAAAGCTGAGAAGAGAGTCACTTGTTTAGGACCCCACAACTAGAGGACGAGGATCCAATACAAGTTCAAGTATAAACAGGGACAAATATTCATTACAACAACAAAGAATGGTGTTGAAAACTCTTCTATATTGTGCCTTTTAGTATAATCCTAAAAGACATTCCTAGTTACATTTAGCAATCAGAATTCCCAGTGTCTCATGATAGAAGTTTAGTTCAATTATTTATTTACTTATTCACTTATTTATTTATTTATTTATTTATTGGAACTAAATTTGATCTTGTAAGTGCTTTGTAGAACTTGTAAGGCCTTTTTTGAAATTGAAAATATTGTAAAACCTTATAATAGCCATGACTTTTCAGTCACTTTTAAATATGTACACAATTGAAAGACACAAGAGAAAAGACAGAAAACGATGTTTGCTGAGATACAAATAAGTGCTGAAGCAATTTGTCATTCACAATATGAAAAACAACTTTCCAGAACGTAGTTCATGATCAAGCACATGAGACTCTCTTCTGTATTTTGTATCTAATAAAAATGATGTCAAGCAATGTATTTCTGTAGATATGACTCACATTCAGAAACCTAACAAAGTGCCTACATATCATTATATACCCCAGATTCTACCAGTTTTCTCTGTGTATGCAAACTCCCAAGGTATGAAATTTACAAAGAATAGGCAAATAAACTGAAGTGAAAAATAAAAAAAATATGCCTTCAGAATCTATGAAAAGTAGATGTATCTCTAGTGTTTTGTGTATTATTAAAATCTCCCTGCCTACCCAAAGATGATTTACAAGCAGGAGGCAGAAAGAGGGACCTAAATGGGAAGGATGTGGGCTTTGGAAAGTTTAGAGCCCAACCCCACTGACACATGACCTCCAATTAGCTGTGCTTCCTAATGGTTTCCAAACACTTCCATCAAATGCACACCAAAAATACAAATATACGAGCATATGGGGTCCATTGTCATTGAAAACTCCTCAAGCTCAGCACGACTGATTTTACATTCATACTTGAGAACTCTCTTTCAAACCCTGTTAAATCCATATTTCTAAGTAAAGTTCCTGAGATAATCACAGGATCCTTTCATCTCTAGACCAATCTTCTGATACTTTGATATTGTTACTAATGGACTTCTCCAAAAGGATATCAAAATATTAGCTCAGCTTGTCATTTATTGTTATTTCCTAACATCAAGATTCATTTTCTACATCCCACTAATAAGGTAAGACAAAATGATTGAAATATATTTTACTTCTTTAATTATTGTAGACCCCAATGATGAAATATCATACATGTGCATGTTTGTTATATTTGAAGCTGTGCCAGCTCTCCCTCCAGAACCTGAAAGCCAAGATCCTCTAGCACCATCCCAAGATGATTCCTAAGAATATACCTAATACCTTTGGAAAGCTCTATTTAATGAAGAAATGGATTCTGTTTCATACAAATATTAACTTTAGTCGACCACTTCATAACTGATGCCAAGATTTCACCTTGACTGTGGTGGTGTCCACACTGGATGGAGAGCAAGTTTGGTGATATGGGACAGTTAACGGTACTTGCTCATAGATTGTGTCACCTTTGGCCAGCCTGTCGAAAGGTGTGACGCCAGTAGACACTAAAGAGTATCAAGCACTACAGTGACATGGGCTGTCCTAAATGAACCTTTATACTTGAACATAGACACTGCATGTGGGTGTTAGTGATTGTGCTCTGTGGTATGGTATGCAGAAGCCAGCTGGAGGCTAGCTGGTCAGGACAGCAAGGGTCCGTGGAAGCAGCTCTTGGATGGTGGGTTTTGATATGCTAGAGTTCTAGACTGAAACGTGGTGGTTAGCATCAGGAGCCTGAAGGGTGTTGTGACTTTCCTGTGTCTGGGGATCTTAGTGTTCTCCTTTCTTTGTCAGAGGGAAGTGTTGGAGCCCTGAGTGAGTGAGGAATCTGAGACTTGGGGTGCACGGAAAGTCCCACAGATTCCCCAGTCCTGCATCTCCCTATCTGCAGCAGCAAGTCACTCTGGGTGCGGGGCTCAGTTCTCATGTTTGTGTCTATAGAAAAGAAAATACTGCTAATAAATAGTAGATGTTTTACAATAAAAAATACTGTTAATATTGGTGATAAACTTAGATTTAGATTTAGTATTATTTCTTCATCTTACTTAGCAATATCTTTTGTGCAATATGTTTTGATCATTCTCTTTTTTCTCCTTGGAGTTTCTTTCTACTTATCTATTAACCCAACTTCAGGTTCTTTTTTCTTTATGTCTCTCTTTCAAAAAAGAAAGAAAATCAAAACAAACAAATAGAAGGATATAACCAAAATATCAAAACAAAGAAAAGTGAAATGAAATCTCTCTCTTTCACACACACACACACACACACAGGGAGAGGGATAAAGGAAGAGAGAGAGAGAGAGAGAGAGAGAAAGAGAGAGAGAGAGAGAGAGAGAAATAAAACAAAAAACACAAACTATGGATTCTATTTTTTTTGGCCAACTTCTGATCAACATGTGGCTTAAATGAAGTATGATCGAAATACAGAGTTGTAGTTCGTTGGCATGATCAGTGGTAGAAATGCATACTCAACATTTCTTCTCAGTGCTGGATGTTGTCTGTTTTGAACCCGTGCAGATTTGAGGCTCCTGTCATAGCCTTTATGAGTTCCTGTGTATATAACTACTTCTGTGTCTAGAAGACACACTTAAATCAAGTCATATATTTTTTGGTGACACCCGCAGGCTTTGAGCCACTCCTGCAGCAATGCACCTGTCAGGCAACTGACGGCTGCAGAGTAGGTCAAAGGTTTGTAGCTGCGTTGGTGAATTTACCTTTCTCTCTCGGTCTCATGGAGAGAAATTTCCAGAAACATGAACACTTGTCCATAGAGATGAAAGTTCTAGGCAGGTAACAGCTTGGATTTATGTTTATTTCCATTAAATAATTAAAGCAAGCCTAACATATGTATACATTTATATGTATTTCAGAAATAGCCTCATTTTTCTAAACCTAGCCCCAAATACAGACCAGCAATCTCAATGCTTTATTTTTTAGAATTTATACTAACTTGTCCAAGCCATATCATTTTATCTAAGAAATGCTACTAATACTTATGCACCTATTTATCACCCCATCTTTCACTTGACTACCATTAGTACTATAAACCTTGAGGTTTAAATTTTTTTCTCGGTGTAAAAAAAATGTAGATTATTAAAATGAATTACACACATGCTCCAAGTAAACATAATAAAAAGGTTTTAGGAACCCACTTGAATTTAAATTTCTTATCTTTATAAACTAATATGATAAAAATCCCCTAACATCTTGAATCTTAAATGCAGATAATTAGACAAAATGATTAATATAGTCTACAGTCAGATAATTTTTTATCCAATTGATTTTAATTGTACTATTGTTACATAACAAATCACCACAAATTTACCAAGATATATCAAGTTTAAATTTTAAGTTACATATTATTACATTTCATAAATAAAAGCAGACTCAAATGCATTAATAAAAGCAACACTTCCTTGATAGTGTTTAAATGTCAAAAAAATGATGCCATTTTTATAGTAGCCTTTTCTATATAAAATCATGGGTTTTTTAATGCCAGGCCTGAAGGTTGGCCTGGAAGTACAGTTATAGGAAGTACTGTTCTTAGCTCTGGTAGAAAAAGATTGTCAAATATAAGGACTATTTTAAGAGATACAAAGTAAAATTTAGATGGCCAAAGGGTAAAACTAACTACTATGTTCAGAAAGAACTTACAATCAAAGACAAAACAGCAAAAAGTACAGCAAACACACGTATAGGATTATAGTTCATGTGATTAACAGACTAACATTATCTATTGTATTGATTATAGTCTCATAGAAGAGGAACGATAGTCTGTGAAGCAGATACACTCAAACTACCAAACTAATGTGTGAAAGTTGGCATAAGAAATTATGGTGTAGCCCAATCTCCTGGTCTGCTACTAGCCCACAGGCTTTATAAGAGGTTTATCATAGATAAGATCTATAAAAGCTAACTGGAGATGACTGGAGATGAAGACAATGTGGAAAGTACTCATGGCCATCTGGACTTTTCTTTGCCATCAAATTCCAATCTTGCATGAATTATAACTGGCAATGAAGTTTTGTGGGTCCTAAAAGCATCTGTAGATAGAGGCTTGTCTATCACTCACATTACCAGTGATTCCCTGGTTATGATTCAAAATGCAAGGAACTCAATCAAGAAATAAATTGGGAATATGTCAAGGTTAAGAACTTTGTAGACTACATGCATTACTTAATGGAATAACATGAAGACACTTCTAAGAAAGTTCTTCTTGTGCTTAATGTGTGATGTAACTACAGACAGGGAGAGATGTATAAGAAAGCTCAATCTTCTCTCTGAGAGAACAAAGTCTATAGAATAAATCCAGGAGAAAAGTCAAGAATAGGTAGAACACTGCCAAAATGTCCTTTACCCAAAAGACAAATCAAGTCACTCCAAAAAAAAAAAAAAAAAAAAAAAAGCTTTCTTACAGATCAAGAACAAGGTTCTGAGAGACAACGCAATTGTTTTTATAAAAAATTTACATAAAGAAAAACATTAAAAAGAAGGTTATAATAAGTCCTTTTTGCTTATTGAACAGGTATGTTTGTTGGTTACTTGTATCATACTAATGCAAGTGTCATCTACACCCTCCCCCATATGCTTTCAGATTGATGGTGTTGTGGTAAATCTCCCAAATATGACCCAGCAATGAAAACACAACTCAATTAATATGAATATAAGCTGTGCACCTAGATTGGGCAGATCTACCACTATACTACCATCTTCCCCATCTATGAGACCCCTTATAATCTGTGGTTTCTCCAGGCCACGTGCTTTTGCTCTGCTTTCCTTCTATCACCTCCTCTGTTGTCTTCTTCCTCACTCCTTCTCTCCTAGAACCTTCAGCTCCACCTTTCCCTCCTTCTATATTCTATGTTATTTTTATCATGCAATCTCCCTCCCCTATCCCTCCCAGATACTCTCAAACCCTCTGCCTCCTTAACTACTTGCCATGTTCCTCCTCTGTCTGTGTGGAAAGAAAGAAAGAATGAGAGAGAGAGAGAGACAGAGACAGAGACAGAGACAGAGATAGAGACAGAGAGACAGAGACAGAGAGAGAGACAGAGAGACAGAGAAGCAGAGAGAGAGACAGAGAGACAGAGAGGGAGACTAAGAATGAAAAACCCAAAGAGAATATCACAGTTGAAAAGACTTCTATAGGTTCAAGTCATATAGGGTCCCAGGACATAGAAAGAGAGATGAACCCTAACCCTAACCAGATTAAATTTCTAATTGAAACCTGCTGGGAAAGAAAAACAAAACCAACCAAACAAACAAAACAAAAGATAAAACAAACAAAAACTTGCTTCCTCTGATGGACTGTCACCACACTCTACAGTAAGTTCCATGTCTAGGAGTAGGTGGCCAACTTACAACAGAATCCATGTTTGATTACGCACGTTTTGTTTTGTTCTAGCCATTCTTTTCATTTTCTTTTCCTTTCTTTTTCCTTTTCTTTCCTTTTACTTTCTCCCTTTCTTTCCTTCCTCATTACTTCCTTCTTTCTTTCCTTCCTTCCTTTCATTCTATGAAAGATTTGTGCCTGATTTAATTGGAAAGAGATTTAATAACTAGAGTTTAATTATTAACTTATTGCAATTACCAGAGGAATGTGTTATTGGACTAAAATGATTCTACCCTGAAGGAGAAATAATTTTAAATGTACATATAATTTTAAATGTATGTAAATGTGTATAGTGATTATATGCATATACATATATACAAATAGGGATGTATGGACATGTATAAAAACTATCTAAATTACTTTAGATATTTATGGAAACTGAGAAAGCCTTGAAATTTTAATGTGCACAGTCAAGATTTCTAGTGTACTTGCTACAAGAAAAATAGCAATGTTAAGGCAGGTAAATTTACAGAAACACAGAACACTGAGTTCTTTACAGAATTGAACCATTTTTATTTTCTCATATATGCTTAATATCATTTAACTGGCTACTAAATATAGAACTGAGAGTATTGCTTGGGAAAGGAGTCTATATAGACCCTTTATCTGGATTCTTTCTTCTCTATTTCTCTGTCCTTGTGGTCTTATGTGAACTGAAAGACATTCCTCCACAGATGTTATCTCATGCCTGTGGCTTTCTGAGGACAGGGACTGTGTGAAAAAAGAACTGCAGATCTAGATCCTAATAACTTAATCCCCTAGGTACAAGGATCCCAAGATTTAGATGAGAATCAAACATGGGATAGTGAATTAATGTAAGTACAGGACAGTTTTCTGCTAACCTTCCCCTATCCCTGGTATCAATGACACCCATGGCTCTAAGTCATTCAAGGACATGTAGTTGTTCTATGATGACATATACTTCCCAGTTCTAAAGTAGGTGTTGAGATTGGTTAATTTTAACTTCTTATATTCATTTATTACTCTGTTCTTTTACTAACAAGTGATCTCCATAATTTGCAGTAACTGCTAAGAAACTGGATATTTTCAGCTAACTAGACTTGAGTCAAGATTTGCCTCTATCCTTCTGAAGATTCACTGCTAGTCTCCATTAGTAATGTGAATTTAATTCAGAATGATCTTTTTCAAGGAACAAATCAGGACACACTGTTACTGCAATTTCAAGAAAATGAACATTCTTTGTTCACTGTTTACACTTTTACCATGGAAAATAAAGCTAATTTCTTTGTAATTCATCTTTCTTGCTATTGAATATTTTAAAGGCAAAATTATACAAATAACTAAGATGCAATTAAAATTATTGATCATGTGTAATTTAAGAGACAAAAATATACAATTTGGCAATTCTATATTAATTACTTTATATTTAAAGTGTTACAATTATCTTATCAGTATCTTCAGTATAATATAACATTATTGCAAATTATATAATTATGATACAATTGACTATTTTTAATAATTTTGTTGTATAATGTCATTGTGTTCCACAAACATTTTAGTTCAATGACCTCCTACACTATTACCCTATCATAGAAAGTTATTAACATTATCATTTTCAATCACAAAAATTTCAATAGTTTGTCTTACTTCTTTATCATTGAATTAATTTTTTAAAATTATTAAAAGATAAAGTGAGAGTAAACTGGCCCTCATATACCTTAGCCAATCCAAAGGAACATTTAAACACTTTTGCAGTGACTAGAACACCTGGGGGCAATAGAGGGATCAGAAAAACTTGGGTCTTGGTAGACAGAGCCACAGGGGTCTAGGGTCACCTCAGGAATGAGCAATTAAATAAAATTATTAAATTTTAGTTTTAATAGGTGATTATATAGTATTTAGCTGGCTACTAAAGATAACTCTGAAAGCTATGCCTTAGTAAACAGTCTTCAGGGCCTCTTTATCCCATCCTCTGACTCCTTCCTCTGCTTCTCTCTGAAAGTGTGGTCTTGCTTGTGCCAGGATAGGTTCTTCCTTAGACATTATCTCATGAATGGGTCTTTGGGCAGTCACATAGCCACAGCTCAGTGATTGTTTATCCCTGAAATGGGAAATGCGGACCATCCATCAAAGGCAGATAATAGTAACCTGTTAGATAGTAAAGCGGCTCCCAATCTGTCAGTCCTGATGGCAATGACTCCAGCCCCACCTGAGCTGGGTTTTGCTATAAAACAGAAACCTAAAACATCTCTGAGAAGATCAAGGCTGGCTGGTGATCATCACCTTAGCTTTCAGTGCCTCCTCTAAAAAAGGCCCCATAGATACCACCTAGTTGTTCCAGCCTCACGTGCCATGCAGCCATAAAACCCAACAAGCTTTTGCAGCTGGATACTGTCCTCTATACCCCTGGAAGCCTCACTGCCTCTTGTTTTTTTAAACTACCTTCCATCCACTGATTAGCAATGCTCAGTAGCTTTTGCTTTGTCTACTCACATTTCTGAAACTCAACTTTCCATTGTTTTCCAAATCTATGTGGTCATCATGAATAAGATTGTTGAGACAGGTTATTGATTAGACTAGAAGCAGAAGGTCCTTGAATTGTTTGGTAGGACATAATCATGGTGTCCCTCAAATCTGCCTGGATATAACTATGGCCTACTTCTCCCTGGAGAGAATGAGCAGCTTCAATCATTCTATTATCCTGGTGGCCATGGTCTTACATATTTTTTTTTCAAAATGTATCCATCTTACCATATGACATTGATGAATTTCTTCTAATTCATAATACATATGGATCTATCCATGCATAACATTGGAACAATGGGGATTCTGATACATTGCTCATGGGAATGTAAATTGCAAAAGCAATTTGTGCTTTAATTTTCTAGTATCTGGAAAAACTAAAGTTGAGACACATTTTGAGCACTGTGGTCCTTAGCAAAAGTAATTTAAATGGACAAATGAAAATACACTGTAGTTCTGTTTGAAGGGCAAGAAACTTAGTATTTTTATAATATCATCAAAAAAGAATTTTTCTTGAACTGGCTTCAGAAGAGACTACAAGGAATAAACATGAGAATCACTCACTAATAAATGAACAACTATCACAGATCAGGATTCACATTATTTCTTACTGTGGTGTTTGAGTGAGGCACAGCCTCTGTAGCTCACATATTTGAATGCTAGGTCTCTAGTTGGTAGAATTGCTTGAAAAGAATTAGAGGGTATGGCCTGAATGGAGGAGGTGTGAGCTTTGATGTTTCAAAAGTTCACGCCATTTCTAGCTAGCCCTTATTTTTTTCTGCCTAGTGCTTATGGATGAACCATAAGCTCTGTTACTGCTCTGGCTAATGACATGCCTGCCTGGTGGCTGCCATGCTCCCTACCACCAATATCATAGACTCCAATCCTCTTGAACAATGAACCTCAAATTGAATTCTTTCTTTTATAAATTTCTGTGGTTGTGATGTGATAACATGGCAATAGAAAAGACCCTAAGATACCAGAATACCTGTAGGAAACTAGAGGACCAGCCTTTGACAACAAAGCTATAATAGACATTACAATTTATAATTTAATGGAAAATATAAGTGTTTCTTTAGATCTTTTGTTCTTTGAATTATTTTTAGTTCTATTTTATTTTTTGCATATGTTTATTGTCTAAGCAACACAAATTTGTATTTGGCAGTTTTAAAAGGCAGAAGTCCAAATAGGATTCTCTGGGCTATTGTTAATTTTCCATCAAGTCCGTTTTTATGATTAGCTCCTAGATCTGTCTGAGTGACATTTTTGAGCCTCTAAAACATGTCTAACTTGCTTGACAACAGGCACTCAAGTTGATTTCACCTGCTTTTGTCATTTGCTTACCAACTATTTTATTATCAATTTCCTTTTCCTACCTGTTCCCATTAGTCCCTAACATCTGTTGGTATTCTCAACTTACCAAATTACTCTTAAAAAAATTGTGTACTCCATAAAATGAACTAATTATAGGGTATTTAATCATATCTGTCATGTCATTTTTGCATATGAAGCAATATATTTGCACGTCCCAAGGAGATAAGGAGTTCTCTTAGAAACCATGACTCACATTACCATAAATTCACTGAAAAAAAAAGTTGCTAATTTGAGGACACATTAAAATAGCTATTTTGCGAGTAGGTTTAATGGTCTAGTGTGCTTGACCATACTTTTCATTACCTGTGATGCATAAGTACAATTATAAATGATAATTTATGATTAAGTATCAAAAATGTATATTTCCTTTGATGATAACTAAATATATATGGTCCCTTTTTGTACAACAAATAGTTTTAAACATTTTTACAATTTCTATAATATTATTGATACCAATTTTAATTCTAGATTGAAAATCTACGATTGGATAGCAAATCCAATTTATTTTATGTTTCCCATAATTTGTGTAAGATTTAGATTTCATTTGAATTTGACCAGATATGGTTAATGATTTATGCTTTTTTTCTTATACTAACTACCACTTTAGCTCACAGTAATACAATATTCATATCCCTTTGCAGTTTAAATGAACATGCAAACAACAAATTTCAGTCATTTTTACCTATTGTGTGCTTTCTCATCTCTTTGTATATGGAAACTCTACTTCTGTGAAATAAGTCCCTACTCTAGTTTCTTGTCCTTTTGCTGTGTGTCTGGCACACTGCATTTATAGTTGATTATGTATACATAGATGGTGAATAAATATTACTAGTGAATGTGAATATCACTGACTATACCACACATGAATAAGCAAAACCCCATCTCAGATAGTAACTGCTAGACCTCAGGGGAAAGTCTGACCTCAGGAGTTCATCTGTGTTATTGGCATAATGTTAATAATGGGTGCAATCCTATGCAGATTTTATTCAGGAAACCACAACTGGAGTTATTTTATGAATACGATGAGCATGCATGTTCAGAGTCCTTTTGTGTCATCAGCAGCAGCTATTGTATTCATATTACATTCCTTTCTGTTATGCTCCCTAGGCTTGAAAGAGTATAGATAATCCATCTATTTCTGACAGCAGCATATGTGTGACAGTAAAGCCAACATGATATTGATCACTTAGTATTTATAATAAACTAGGAACTAAACATACGTTTATTAATTTTTAAGTTGTTCTTTAAAGATTTCATGCAATGCATCTTGATCTTATCCAATTTGCTAAGTCTCTCAGGCACACCAACATGTCTCCCTTCCAAATTAGCACCTTCTTATTAGAGTTTCCCATATGGTCTTAGGATTAGGGTCATCTACTTGGGTATGGAGAAGGAACTAGTAGCCAAAAATTGTGTGTGATTCTACACACACACACAAATTACTTCCCTTCTCTTCTTAGTCATAAAATACTAAGAATACTGAGAAACAGAGCCTGAGAAATCCCCCTTATTTATGCTGGAAATTTTATTGGCTTGATTTTGTATAAGTCACATATAGAGATATAGTACAAAATGTATTTTATTATATGTGCAATGTGTGTGTGAGTGTGTGTGTGTAAGTGTGGTATGTGTGAGTGTGAGTGTGTATATTTGTATATGAGTGAGTATGAGTGTGTGTGTGAGTGTGTGTGTGTAAGTGTGGTGTGTGTATGTGTGAGTGTGTGTGTATTTGTATATGAGTGTGTATGTGTTATTGTGTTTGTATGTGTGAGTGTATGTATATTTGTACATAAGTTTGTGTGTGAGTATGTATGTGTGTATGGGTGGTACATGTGTATGTGTGTATTTGTATATGAGTGTGTGTGTGTGTGTGTGTGTGTGTGAGTTGCATGTGTTACTTATGAAGTCAGTTTGCTCCTTCTACATTTATATGTCCAGACCTCAAGCCCAGGTGGCCAGGCTTGGACAGAAACCACGTTTATCAGCTATGACATTGCACAGACCCAAGTATATTACTTTTCCTTTATTATTGAAAAATGATATTTATATATTCATCATAAAGCTTATTATTTAAGTAAAATTTTCTATTATTGTAAAATTGCTGTATAATAAAAAGTTGTAAGGGAATTTTAGAAGTGTTTACCAGTATACCAAGCTTTTTAAAATCTATCACAAGGATTGTGTACTCTATGAAGTGTCATTCTACAAAAAGCCAAGCTTCTCTCCAACTGACATCCATTCTATTCTTACATTAATATGATTACATTACACATGATCTGGGTTAATGCTGACACCTCAGAGCTGCGTTCTTCTGTATTCTGATACATTATATTCTCATTTAGTCTTTGGTTTCCTGAAATTTGTATCATACACAAAGTTGTCATTACAGATATGATGTAAATTGAGACAGATGAGATTTAGGATTGTCTTAGATACTATGACATACAATATATATCATATCCCTAAAGTGCATCTAGAATGGGAAGCAAGTGGACAATTCGAAAACATGTGTCACTAACCACAAAAGGAATGCAGTTAAAAACAAAGACAAAAACATAGTTTCCAGGTTATTTTCAATTATGAACTTCTATTTATTTTAAAGTACTTCAAGGGCCTGGTTTCCTGATGTTTTATTTCATTCCAGCATAATCTCCCTGGTATTTTTAGTAATATGTGATTTATTTCTTCAGGAATGTTTTGTAAACCACTTTTTTTTTTTTGAGACATGCTCACCTTTGCTCTTCCAGCCTTTCTCATTCATTCGTATCTTAACCCATACCATCCACTCAATTATTTATTCCTTAATTCAGAACACATCTTTTCTGTTTCACTCCCTTTAGATACAAGGTATGGAAAGACAGAGTTTTCTTAAGTCATAAACTTACATAAGCTTATAGTTTGAGGATACAGTTTCCAAGATAATAAGTAGAGAACATCAAATATAAAACAAGTTACCAAACAAAACAGAATATTTAAAAACAGACTTAAAAATATATTTTTATATAAAATTATGCATTTGTTCCTTCTGGTCTGTACTTGCATCTGTATCTGTGAAAGATTTGCACAGTTGCCACCCCATCCCGCTGACCCCACAGCCTACCTGTCTCCTAGGAAGTCTGCCATAACCACGAACACAGTCTACCTGTCTCCCGAGAGGTCTGACCATAACCAGGAACACAGGTGAGATCCCTACCACAAGACCCATGCTAGCTGGGACCCCCACAGAGCTCAGCTGAAGTGGAATCTATCCTACTCTGCCCAAGCATCATCCTCTTTACAATCTGTACCTCTATCTGAACCTGTGGCAGGCTGCTAGTCTGTCCCCTCCTGACCTCAATGCTTACCCAGGAGGTCTGCACTAACCAGGGACACAAGGACACAGGGACATGGGAGTCCTGCTCTAGCCAGGAATACATGAGACCTGCTGTAACCAGAGAAAGAGGGCCAGGAGAATGAATGGAAATACGCAGCTGCGGTAGGTTTGGGTCTGGCATAACCTCTAGAAAATTCCAGAGACCTGGGATGTGAGAGGCTCTCAGGACTCAATTGGCATGATCTTAGCGAAAACGACCAACGTGTGGAGATGGAAACACAAGAAACTACCTCCAGTAGATATACAGGGTCCCCAGTGCAGAGATGGAGCCCCCCACCCATCTTCAAAAATATTTGACACAAAATTGTTCCTATCCAAAGGAAATGTAGGGACAAAAATGGAGGAGAGACTGAAGGAAAGGCTGCATACTGACTGGCCCAATCCATCCCCTGAGCTTGCACCAAAATCTGACACTATTACTGATGCCACTCTGTGCTTGCAGACAAGAGTTTAGCACGGCTGTCCTCTGAGATGTTCTACCAGCAGCTGACTGAGAAAGATGCAGATACTTAAAGCCAACCATGGGACTAAGGTCCGAGACTCCTAAAGAAGAGTTGGAACGATTGAAAGAGCTGAAGGGGATGGCAACCCCATAGGAAGAGCAACAGTAGCAACTATCCAGGACCCCCGTCAGAGCTCACTGGGACTAAGCCACTCACCAGAGAGCATACTTGGGCTGGGTCTGTGGTCCCTTGCACATAAATAGCAGAGGATTGGCTTGTCTAGCCTCAGTGGGAGAGGATGTGCCTAATCCTGTAGAGATCTGATGTGCCAGGGAAGGGGAATGCCTGGGAAGCTAGGTGTGTGTGTGTGTGTGTGTGTGTGTGTGTGTGAGATGTGGGTTGATAGTTGGGTGGGGGAGTACCCTCTCAGAGGCAAAGGGGTGGGGAATGGGTTAAAGAACTCTGGAAGGAGGGACCAGGAATGAAAGCAATGTTTGGAATGTAAATAAATAAAATAATTTAATAAATAAAAAAACTTAAATACTTTCGTACAAAAGTATAGAAATACATTTTTAACAGATAAAGGTTATTAAAAATGACATGACATTGTTTAATGAATTTATCCACTATGTTGTAATCTTTTTCATGTAATGTATACTCATATGTAGGATATATATTTTTTATTAGATATTTTCTTCATTTACATTTCAAATGTTATCCCTCTTCCTGGTTTTTCCTCTGAAAAAAAAAAACCTATTCCCTCTCCCTTCTCCCTGCTCTCCAACCTACTCTCTCCTGCTTCCTGGCCCTGGAATTTCCCTACACTGGAGCATAGAGCCTTCACAGGACCAAGGGCCTCTCTCCTCTCATTGATGACCAACTAGGCCATCCTCTGCTATACATATGCTACTGGAGCCATGAGTCCCACCATGTGTACTCTTTGGTTGGTGGTTTAGTCCCTAAGAGTTCTGGAGGTACTGGTTAATTCATATTGTTGTTCCTCCTATGGGGCTGCAAATCCCTTCAGCTCCTTGGGTCCTTTCTCTAGCTCATTCATATGTAGGTTATAAAATCAGATTAAAAGTTTATGGTTCTTTTTAATATAATAAATTCACCGTGACTATGAATCTTGCTTTTGTTTTAATACTCCTTCAAAACTGTTTCAGCCATTTGATTATTTAAAGGCAGAGGCTGTAATTTCATTGTGTTTATCAATTATTTTTCCTACTGACAAATGTATTACGTCGTGATCATAACGATCTCTAGCTTTTTCACTGATGGTAAGAAAAGGATTGTGTGTCTAGCTTCATGCGATTAGCTTTCAGAATGGTGCTGAACCATGTAGAATGTTCTTGTGGAGAAACAAAAAACAAAACAAAACAAAACGGATGAAAGGATGTAAATAAGAGCACCAGCATTTTCTCTTTTGGGCTGGTATCTTCTAAGTAGTCAAGTTTTTAAAGATTCCCAAGTTGATGATGGATATACCCGGGGTATCAAGCATGCTAGTCTTTTGGCTTATTCTTATTTTCAAGTCATTTGTTGTTCGAATCCCAGTGTTGTACACATAAAGAGAATACAGATTCAAATGCCTCAATAATTTACATAAAGCACTTATTTTTACAATGTGCTACTTAAATATACATTTATCTACATTTTAGTAGATTGCCTATTCATGCTTAAAGCTACATGTTAAAAGCAAATGTGACTATATAAGTGAATAAATCTTATGCAGTATAGAGGTAGATAAAAGATAGAGTTAAATAGTACATGATAGGTGATAGATAGATATATGGGTAGGGCTTCATGAAATATAGCAGTTTATAGTTAATAGAAAAAGAGCCTATGTACCAAAATGGAATTTATCCTCAGATTTTTTAAATTTTCTACCTCTATTATCTCTATTATTGATTTAAAAGAACACACACATACTTGCATACACACACACACACACACACACACACATTTCCAACTGGAGAAACTAACTACATTTTAAACTTTGATGTAAGCAATTGATAGTTACTGCATCAGCATGTTACATATCTGTGAGTCAGATATCTAAATGTTCCACATGAGATGTTTAGTGAAGTAGGGCTCTGGGTTTTCAGGAAGTATGATCCAGTTCCTTTGATATGCCTCTAGAGGTTGAACTACATTTCATGATATTTAATCAATAACACTTTTGAGGTAACTATGAACATGTGTCCTTATCTACAAACATGTGTATTTATAGTGTGAAGGTATTCTCTTATCTCCTTGCATTGGGATTCTAGCTAGTGGCTGCAATATCTTTATAAAATATTATATTTATTTAAATAGGTAGAGTAATTTGCCACATGAGGTTGAAAATTTATATCCACTATTTCTTTTGATTTTTTGTTTTTGTTTTTCGAGACAGGGTTTCTCTGTCTCGAGCTCAGAAATCTGCCTACCTCAGCCTTCCAAGTGCTGGGATCAAAGGCGTGCACTAACACTGCCAAATAATATCCACCATTTCCTGAGTGGAGATCATTATGCTTCGTATAATGATCTTCAAAAAGATATTCTCTAGCAGAAAAGTTCAAGTTTTTTCCTGAAAGTAAAGCTAAGAAAATACATTCAATATTCCCAGAAAAATTCAATTTGACCCAGCAAGAATATTCGCAATTAAATGTAAATATCTCCAATATCGCCTTGCACTGGGATTACATTCAGGTTATTTTTGCTGTGTGTCTTAAATGATAATAATAAGAATGATGGCTTCCAACACTGCAGAATAATTTTAGACATTATTTATTATATAATAATTATCAGTCTGTGACTGACTAATTTCAATTATATAATATTTACATTCTGGTTCGTGCATGTTCTATTTTCTTTTATTTACATCAGTATTTTGTCTCCTCTTTGTATTCTCACTTAACTTTATTTTGAGGCTGGGCTTCATTTTTTAATAACTACTATTTTATGTATTATATTTACTGTTTTAATTAGGAATCATTTTGAATGATTAGCTAATCTTGTAAGTGGAAAGAATAGGAGTTAATATTTGTAAGGCAAATAATGTATAGAGAAGAGAATCACATGAAATGTGTTCCATTTTATATTAACAAGTGAATAATTAGAAATGATTGTTATTTAATTAGTGTGAAAATATATATTAAGTTCTTGTTTTTAAAAGGTCGAATACCTAAATATAAATTTCATACTTTCAGCTTTTCTCACTCCTATGCTTTTAATATTAAGGCCAGTCACAGCAGGGGTTTTACACTTGGTACTTTAGTCTCTCCAGGTGATCGCAAATGTACAAGTTTTATAGAAAGGCAATAGGCTCTGTATGCCTGGGAGTCATTCTAAAAGATTCTGCCTAGGGGTTTATTATGCTAAAAGTCCTGTACAGTCATTTTCATGTCAACTATTAGATTCTAAGATGCTTTTCAGTAAGTGACTCTGGACTGATTCTCTTTGTTCTCAAAGTATTATGAATTCTAAAGGAATCCATTGTAAGTAGATGACACTATGTTATTTAAATGTCGGCTGACAGTCATAGAAAAATTTCTATTTTTATCATTCCATTTTCATTCATTCAGTGTTGGCTGAAGCTTCTTCAAGATTCCTAGAAACTTTTATTTCTGACTTTCATCTCAGTGTTTTATACTATAGGACAAGGAAGAGAAACATTTATTAAGTGTATAAATTAAACATAGTAATCAAGGTGTCATCTAAGAATGAACATGTAGTACTAAAATCTTCATATTCTGGCTTAAAATTTAGTAATAAATAATGAGAATTTTGAGGACCAATAAAGTCATCCTTCCTATTATTCTGTTCTTTTAGCATTATTTTTTATCTGCTGGTTATTCAACAGGGAAGATGTTACTGATGTCAGACATAAGAAATAATTCTCCTCCAGTGTCTCTGAAGGTTGATGGTCAAATTTCACCTTATTAAGACAGATAAAAATGTATTGAAAAGTGAAAGCTGTTTGTTGTATATAAATATCTAATCTCAATGGGGGGGGGGGCTTCCTACCCTGCCTGTGATCATTCAATTCCCAGATAAAAGAAACAAAACTTTACATTTGTAATAAGGCATTAATAATCAGTCCTAGAGCTGGACATATATTTACCCTCTAAGCTATTATATCTGCTTCCCTGCCAATAGTCTCACAATATGATTTGTCCTGTTCCATCTGGGCTGTTTTCAATTCCAATTGGCCATCCCTCAAGACCACATTTTCAAGATTCTTACCACATGTTGTCTTCTCCTCTTTCCATCTTCTTCTCTTCTGCCATGGTCCTGCCTCAGAACCCAATTTCAGGAACTGAAATTCTACCTACCTCCCCTCTGCCCACCTATAGGCTCAAGACATCTTTACTCAACCAGTAACTTTAAATTAAGAAACCAGGTCACATAGCATCATTTGATGTGTGTGATGATTTCCTGATCCCAGTGGGCAACCAGAACTGGAGGGCTAGTATTTAGCATTATAATACAGATTAAACCTCAACAGTCATTTGAATTGTATCTAGATATTGTAAATCTGAAGTGACTCCTTAGTCATAGAAATAATTGAGAAAAGCTTAACTATGCTTTTCTATGAAGAATATATGTTAGCTGATATGTAGATATAAAAATGCCAATTACATTATCATGTTAGCTTTCAGAAAAAGGGAATTTGCATTTCACTTTACTCAACAAAATTCATGAAAATAATATACAGTAAGAAAATGTAGAATGATGGGGGTACCATATGTTTCCCTAAAGAAATCTTTGTTTTATTTGCAATTCAACTCTCTCCAACTTTTATTGCATAAATAATCTCCCTAATATACTGAACTTCAAGAAATTTCAACATAATGCATGCATTTATTTATTGTTTTAATTTGTGTGTATATTTGTGTGTGAATGTGTGTGTGTCTGTGTGTGTGTGTGTGTGTGTGTGTGTGTGTGTGCTATATGCATGCACATGCCCTTTTAGGCCAGAAGTTGGTGTGAGATACCTTAAAATTATATTACAGGCCACTGTGAATTTGAACGTACATCCTCTAACAGAGCCATAAGTGCTCTTAGCTTCACAACTATCTGACCAGAACCTGCTTCATGCATTTTAATCCAGTCCAAGTTTCTTTCACTATGATTAAATTTGAACAATATGACTCTTCCATGTGAGTACTTCCCTGTACTACCTCAAAGAATATTTTATTTTGATTTCAGTTTTGTCAAAAATTTTAGAATTTTTATAGACTGTTTAACTAGTAACTGATAGGTTGTTCATATGAAGATTAAAAAAGCCATTTAGGAAAATTAAGATTTAGTTATCAAGATGTATATGTGCAAAATTTAACTTCCAAGTGACTCCAAAAATGTTATTCACAAACATTTGTTTCTGTACTTTTCTCAGAATTCTATAAGCATGGTAACTTAGACTTTTTTCTCTTCATGTAATATTCCGATATATATATATATATATATATATATATATATATATGTGCATATCAGACTAAAAATCAAGCACAGTGTTGCATTTTGTACAGAGCTAATGATTCTTCCCTACAGATGGAGATAAGTGCTCTAAAACCAAGACCCCAGACCATAATGATATGTCCTTATGTGACCTAAAATTTGAGAGAAATTAGTCAGCACCCTCACTTCCTATCTGTTTACATTATATACATTTCTTTCTTGACAAATCTTATTTATATTTTCCTACATGTATTCTGAGAACAACAAAAACACATAAAAAATTTTGATTATAGGAAAAATTTGTTAAACCTCTGTTGTTTTTTGAAAGAACATGATGCCATAAACTCATGTTTGAACACATAGCTCCAAGTTATTGGTACTTTTTGTGAAGGATTAAGAGTTTTCTCATTATTATTATTGGAGAAAGTGTGTCACCTTTGAGGTTTCAACACCTATGGTCACTTGATATGTGACAAAGGAGCTCAATCCATCCAGTAGAAAAAAGACAGCATTTTCAATAAATGGTGCTGGTTCAACTGGAGATCAGAATTTAGAAGAATACATCGATCCATTCTAATCTCCTCTCCAATACTCAAATCCAAGTGGATCAAGGACCTCCACATAAAACCAGATGCACTGACACTAATAGAAGCAAAAGTGGGGAAGGCCTAGAAAACATGGACAAAGGGGAAATTTTCTTAAGCAGAACACCAATGGCTTATGTTCTAAGTTGAAGAACTGACAAATGGGACCTCATAAAATTGCAAAGCTTCTGTAAAGGCAAAGGAAACCATCAATAGGACAGAACTGCAACTAACAGATTGGGAAAAGATCTTTACCAACCCTACGTCCAATAGAGGGGTAATATCCAATAAATACAAAGAACTTAAAAACTTAGACTCCAGAGAATCAAATAACCCTATTAAAATGGGGTACAGAGCTAAACAAAGAATTCTCAACCGAGGAATACCGAATGGCTGAGAAGCACCTAAAGAAATGTTCAACATCCTTAGTCATCAGGGAAATGAAACTCAAAACAATCCTGTGATTCCACCTCACACCAGTCAGAATGGCTAGGATAAAAAACTCAGATGACAGAAGATGCTGGCAAGGATGTGGAGAAAGAGGAGCAGTCCTTGATTGTTGGTGGGATTGCAAGCTGGTACAACCACTCTGGAAATCAGTCTGGTGGTTCCTCAGAATACTGGAATACTGGACATAGTATTACCTGAGGACCCAGCTTTACCACTCCTGGGCATATACCCAGAAGATGCTCCAACATATAACAAGGACACATGCTACACTATGTTCTTATAAGCCTTATTTATAATAGCCAGAAGCTAGAAACAACCCAAATGTCCTTCATCAGAGGAATGGATTCAGAAAATGTGGCACATTTATACAATGGGAAGGATACTACTCACCTATTAAAAATAATGTCATCATGAAATTCTTAGGCAAATAGATGGAAGTGAGTGAGGTAACACAGTCACATAAGAACACACATGGTATGCACTCACTGATGAATTAATATTAGCACAAAATCTTAGAATACCCAAGATACAACTCGTAGACCGGATGAAGCTCAGAAGAAGGAGGACCAAAATATGGATGCTTCAGTACTTCTTAGAAGGGGAAACAAAATACTCAGGTGAGATAGAGGGTAGGAGGGACTTGGGAGAAAGAGAAAAGGGGAGAGGGAAAAGAGGGGAAATATCAGGGTTGGAAGAAATAAGGGATGATATACACTGGATCACACATTTGAACAGAAATATGTAGCAATGGACAGTGGGGAACTGGGGGTAATCATCAGCAAGTTCCAGATGCCAGAAAAGCAAGAGGCTCCCACGACCCATTAGGGATGAGATTAGCTGAAATACCCAATAAAGGGGAGGGAGAACTGTAGAGAGCATATCCAGAGGTTAGGCAAGGCCTTCCATTGGGAGATGGTGCCACCTTCTCATCTCCAAATTTTTAACCCAGAATTGCTCCTATCTAAAGGAAACACACAGAAAAAGAAAGAGTGGAGCAGAGACGGAAGGAAATGCCATACAGAGACTGCCCCACCTGGGGATCCATCCCATATACAGATACCAATCCCAGAAACTATTGTTGATGCCAAGAAGTGCTTGATGGCTGGGCAGTGGTGGCACATGCTTTTAATCCCAGCACTAGGCAGGTGGGTCTCTGAGTAGCAGGCCAGCCTGGTCTACAGAGTGAGTAACAGGACAGCCAGGGTTACACAGTCTGGAAAAAAACAAAAAACAAACAAACAAAAAGAAATGCTTGCTGACAGGAGCCTGATATAGCTGTCTCCTGAGAGACTCTGCCAGAGCCTGAGAAATACAGAGGTGGATGCTTGCAGCCAACCATTGGCCTTAGCACCGGATCCCCAAGGGAGGAGTTAGAGAAAGGACTGAAGGAGCTCAGAGGATTTGGAACTTCTTAGGAGGAACAACAATATCAACCAATCAGACCCCCAGAGCTCCCATGGACTAAACAACCAACCAATAAGGGACGCATGGCCTCAGCAGCATATGTTGTAGATGATGGCCTTGTTGGGCATCAATGGGAGAAAATGTCCTTGGTCCTGTGAAGGCTTGATGCCCTAGTGTAGTGAAATTCCAGGGTGGAGGAGATATGGGATAAAGGGTTTCCAGAGGGAAAACCAGGAGAGGGGGATTATATTTGAAATGTAAATAAATAAAATATCCAATAAAAAATGAGAAAGAAATGGAAGGATGAGGACAAGGAAAGAGAATCAGCCATCCAATTTAATTCAACACATGTAAGAAAGTTATCACAGAAAAAAAAAAAACTAAGATGTGGAAAGTATAAAATATTTAGATAAAAACACAAAATAAATATTTTTACGTTTATTTTTAAATATTTTTAATTTTATTTTTAACATTGAACTTTTAACATTGTTAAAACAGATAACATAAAAATAGCTCTTATGTTTATCAAAATTCACTTATTATTTTCTACATAATGTTTCATTTTAAAAAGCAAGGTTCATATAATATACATATAGTTTAAAATGTAGAAGTAAATAAAATTCAGAGAAAGTAAAAATTCAAACCAAAAAGTGTTGTGAACAGATCCTTCACTATGGAAGACATAAGATTTAAAATATGCATATTAAAATATATCATTGGTAGAAAACCAAATCAGAACCATTACAGACAGTTAAACATCTTTTACAGTAGTTAACATAAATAATTCAATGGCTTATATTACTTCAGAGAATGGCTGGATTGATTATGGAGCAATGAAAGAAATGACTGCCACATATATGAGTGCTACTGCACTCATATATACTGCAAACTCTATGACCACCACAGAAAGCAATTTGTCAGAGTTTTATAAAATGCAACACACACACAAATTTATATTGCAACCCAGTGATCATGGTTCTAAACAAAGACACACTGATAATACTCAAACTACTGTCAACAAATTTATATAGAATGGTTTATCATAATTGCCTCAAAAACTGGCTGCTCAGTAGGTACTCTGAGAAATGAACAGTGAGTGGCTCATCGCATAGAGCAATAAAAATAAATGAATTAATGTTTTATTCAGCAACGTGGATGGATCTCAACTGAATTATGCTGTGGATGGAGTCAAAATATTGACTATTGTCTGAATCATGAACCAATATATGCTAGTAAAAATGAAGATATATAGAAGTCAAAACACAATGGTTTGACACAAATAGAATCAAAGTTCTAGCACACAGACTAGACAACAGATATTTTGAGAGATGAAACTACTCTGTAGTCTAACTAGTACAACAAATTACAATAATATATTCATGTGTTCAATGTCAAGACATGAATATGTCCAATATCTAAATGAATATGGCATCAAAATTAAAGATTAACATTTTCACAGTGAAAACATGGTAGATATCTTCAATGTATATATTGCCAATATTTAAATCACTTTAAAAAATAGCTAACATAAAATTTAAAAAATTTTATCCAATGTTGAGTTTCCTGCAGAGCAATGTTTCTTAATAAAATGCTTGAGGACCTGTGTGGCTTCTCATACCTTAGCATATATTTTGTTGCATCAGCAGGTTTATCAAAAGAAAACAGTTATTTTTTTTTTGTCACTTCTACCAGTACACTTTCTATCCATGTATAATAGACTTTTAATGTTTTCTTCTTAAAGAACAATATTTCAATGTGTAAGTAATTTTTGCTAAAATTAAAAAAGAAATTGTTAAAGTATTTTAAATAAAATTGACACATTGGAGTCAAGTTATAATTCTTTTTTATTAATTAAAATTTATTTATTTTGCATCCTCATTGGAGCTTCCCTTCCCTTTTCTCCCCTGACAATGGCATCATGAAATTTTCAGCAAATGAATAGAACTAGAAAAGATCATCCTGAGTGAAGTAACCCAGACCCAGAAAGACACTCATTACATGTACTAACTTATAAATGGATATTGTTCATAAGGTACATGATGATCATACTACAATCCACAGACCCAAAGACTTAAGTAACAAGTAATGTCCAAGGGAGGATGTTTAATTCTCACTGAGAAGGCGAAATAAGCAAACATCTCGGGTGGATGAAGAGAGGGAAGCAAACATCTGGGGTGGCTGGAGGGAGGGAAGTGGTGCGAGGGGGTATAGGAAAGGAAACAGCAGGAATGCAGTGCGTTCTTGTGCAGGTACTACCTTTTCATCCCAAAACTTCATAATAAATAAATTATACTTATTCCTTACAACATGCTATGCCTAAGCTATCAAATCAAATCACTTTTACATAGAGCTAATCCTAAAGGAATCATTTCTGCATTGTTAAATGTGAAAGTTAGGGAACTATAGTCACATATTTATTTGTTGCCATGGTATAGATTTGCATATTGAAGTAAATAATACCAGATTGCAGAACAAAAAGCAAATTCATTATGTTGTTCATCTTCTAAATACTAATGAATGTCAACTTGTGTTCTAATGATCCCTCTAAGGGAAAGCCTATTGATCATGAAAAGGCTGAATTCAAGAAAAAACAATCCCTAAGCAGCCATTTAATGTTAATCATAAAACAAATTATAATCAAACAGATGATGGTTTGTTCTTTTCACAGAATAAAAGTAGTAATATAGTGAAGTTCATAAGAACTTATTCATTTTGAAGGAAGTTCTGTTTCTATGAAGCCATGGAGTCAAAAATCTTTATCAGACTCATATTTCTAATGGAATCAATTTTACAGAGGCACTAACCTCACAAAGAGAACAGTTAACTGCTGTGTGACAGATGATCATTTATGAAAAGTATAAAAGACTATTTACTCATTTAACTAATATTTCTTGGTATCTTTACAATAAGCAGAATTTGTTGATCCAGAGGCTAATATGGCAGGCATAAATAGACAATTAGAAGTGAGTCGGTTCTCAGTAGTGTATATCATTTGAAATGCCCAGGGCTCAGTCCTCCAAAGACAAAAAACAAAATAAAACAACCTAATATCTAGGGGTATTATGTTAATGCCATAAATAATAACTTCTTGCATATGAAAAAGGAAAAAGTATAAGACGAGAGGAGATTGAGAAGAATGTGCTTATTGCAATAAAACAGTAAAAGAGGAAGCTATGATCAATATGCTTGGGAAGTTGATAATTTAGTAACAATTTTCAGATGCAGTATGGTTATATGGCTACAACACATATAATTACATTTGACTGAAAAATACCAGGGAGGGAGTACCAAAATAGATTCATTTAAAGATGACATATTTGCCTAATAAACAGATTTGTCACATAATAGACAAGTAATTGAGCCTTTTTAAAAGCCCCAATGATGAACATATCTTCCTGGGTATAACCAGCAACAACTGCCAGGGAATTAGCAAGCAGGAAAGACACTCTCCCTAGAAACCCACTGGCCACACAGACCTGGAAATCAGGTGTGAGATCACTCTCCCCATTTCCAATTTTCCAGTCTCATCCCTATCCCCTTAGCTGACTATCTGCCAGGGCCTGGATTTCCTCAGTTCCTCCATTTCCCAGGCCCTCCATAGATCATAGTGGCAGACATAGCATACTCTATAGTGCGGACCATCTCAGCCATATCTGCCATACATCATTCTGGTCTACCCCATCCCTATTTCTTTTTAGCCATCTATTAATACACAGAAACATATTCTATCCAGAAGCACCAGTATCCACAACTTTCTTGGTATGGAATCCTTCTAAGTCCCTGAAAGTTGTGGACACTGGTGTGTGGGGAGCCGTGAAGCTTGAGAGGCATTCGCCATGGCAAGATGGCGCCTACTTCCGCTGTTAACTCCTAGTAAACAACTGTTTACGCATGTGCGTAGAGTGAAAAGATGCCATGTCACGGCCCATTCTGGGGCGTTACATAGGGTAATGAGTGAACAGCCAATCATGGGCAGACACACCGCACTGTGGTGTATATAAGCAGTGAGGATTTTGGGCTCGATCTCTTTTCCCTCTGGGAGAGGGCAGTAAATGTCGTTGCTGCAGAAGGAACCTAGTGTGTCCGCGTGTCTTCTTCCCAACGAGACGACTGCGCGGGCTACAGCTGGTGCTGAGAAACCCGGGATGCCAGGAGAACCTTACAACAGCTGGTAGGTTTCAGAACTGCAGGACAGAGTGAGCTCTGAGAGGCATGCTGCTTGATTTTAATTCCTCCAACCCTTCCTCAAGGTTAGAGAGTGCAGCCAAAGCCGCAGTAATCCTGCTAATGGCACTTGTTATACATTCTTGCCTGGAGGATGAGAAATGCCCCGCCTCTGTGGCGTCGGGAGCACTTGAGGAGTTACAAGATAGCACGTCAGATACAGAGGGGAGAGTGGGGGCTAGCCAGAATAAAAGGGAGAGAAAAGATAGGAGAATGGAGGCTAGCCAGGAGAAAAGGGAGAGAAAGAAGAGAAAAAAAGGATATACCTAAGAGTATAGGCCCTTCTGCTGGACCCATGGAAGTGAGAGATAAGGGAAAGTATGCCCTGGGAGAGAAAAGTAGAGAAAGGGATGGAGCTTTGAGATGGAAGCCCCTCGAGCCTGATAGCTCTGAGAAGGGAGAAGCGGCTCGCTATAAGGAACAGAGGTATCATCCAGATGAGCATTCGCTGCCTCTCCAGAATCGAAAGCGAAAGGGAGCGAAAGATCAGAGCTGTGGAATGCTTTATGCTGTCCCGCCTGCTCTTCCAAGTACACCCCGCTATCTATCTCACAAGAGGGCAATCCAGGAAGACAGGGCCTGGGTTTTCCCTAGCAGCCATTGAGGGTTCAATGCCCATACCCTGGCTTACGGAGGAGGCCGTGTGGGTTCATCAATGGCCCCTATCCTCTGAAAAGCTGAAAGTTGCTACAAGGCTGATTGCAGAGCAGCTGCAGCTAGGTCATTTA